>NC_057414.1:4446723-4728820 GCF_019320065.1 Cervus canadensis | reverse complement strand
TGTTTATAATAGCCAGGACATGAAGCAACCTAGATGCCCATCAGCAGACGAATGGATAAGGAAGCTGTGGTACATATACACCATGGAATATTACTCAGCCATTAAAAAGAATTCATTTGAATCAGTTCTAATGAGATGGATGAAACTGGAGCCCATTATACAGAGTGAAGTGAGCAAGAAAGATAAAGACCATTACAGCATACTAACACATATATATGGAATTTAGAAATATGGTAACGACAACCCTATATGCAAAAACAGAAAAAGAGACACAGAAGTACAGAACAGACTTTTGAACTCTCTGGGAGAAGGTGAGGGCGGGATGTTTCGAAAGAACAGCATGTATACTATCTATTGTGAAACAGATCACCAGCCCAGGTGGGATGCATGAGACGAGTGCTCGGGCCTGGTGCACTGGGAAGACCCAGAGGAATCGGGTGGAGAGGGAGGTGGGAGGGGGGATCGGGATGGGGAATACGTGTAAATCTATGGCTGATTCATATCAATGTATGACAAAACCCACTGAAATGTTGTGAAGTAATTAGCCTCCAACTAATAAAAAAATTAAAAAAAAAAAAAAAGCCACTACAAAAAAACAAAAGCAATTAAATCCAGAAATGCAATAAACTGTGATAAAGGTGTATTCATTGACTCCTGCTGGTGTTTATATTGCGATTTCTCTTCTGCCTGTCAGACTCATTTCAGACTCCTATAATTATTGAGGGCAACCATCTCATCCAAAGACTTCCTTCCAGTTTAGTCTATTTGAATTAGCAGGTGATTTCAGCAACTTCTGTTCAGCATCCTTATTATTTCAAATCACATTATAAACCAGCAGGATGCAAAATTATACTGGCTCATATAGTGTTTCAAGTACTGTCTTTTCCATAGACATGCAGGCAGCCTCACTTGTTCACCTTCTTCATCAGTTACAAAGTGTTTTCTTTCCCTTCTTTCACTCCCTCTAAACACTGCTTTGTTACCCTGCCTTGCCTGAGATCTTCTCCAGCTCATCTCTTAGCTTCTTCTCCCTCCAACCAGTAAAATATATGATTTGATTTATAGCATGCATCCTCAATGTTCAGCTTTTTGTGTTTTGATTTTTTTTTTTGAGGTTTTGATTTTGGTTTTTGATCCTCGGCATGCATCTTAGTTTAACTTCTACTAACATTGTCCAGTATTTGACTTCTGGAATTCATTCTGCATCAAGAGCCTTGCTAAAGTGTAAGAGATGGAGTGGGGAGATTCTTGGTGCCAAGATATACAACTCATCCCCATCGCACGGCTTGCAGGCCTCCACAAACAAATAACTGCAACTTCCTTTTAAAATTTTTCTCTGACTTTTCAGTTTGAGAAACACTTTTTTTTTTCTCCTAAGCTATAACATCTTTACCTTTATGAACTTTCACATTTATGCTTTAGTTAGTGAGCCCAGTCCAACTGGGGGCCTCAGTGAGGGGCTCAGAAATAGCACTTTATTCAGTCATACACGACATGGTCAAGAAACAGATTACAGAAACACACAGCTCCTGTCCCTGCCATGTCCTAAGTTGTCAAGTCCTCTCCTCAGGACCTCTTCCGCAGCTACCTCCAGTCTCAACTTCCACTGGCTCATCTACATAGCAGTCAGAATGATCTTTCCAAGAGAAAGGCTTATATTTCCTGTTTTCTATTCAAAACCATTCAATATTTCCCCTTTTTATGTGATACAGTCCAAACCTGAATATTCAGTGGAGAATGGAAATAGAAAATCTTTCTAAAAAGACTCTTCTGTAGGACATGGGGAGACTGGATGGAAAATTCAATTTGTTGACTAATATAGTCCACATCCTTTACAGAAAACCATCTACTTAATCTTTTAATAATTTCACAGGGTATTAATAACCCCACTGACAGAAAAGGAAAATGGGGGTGATCATGTACATGATGAATGATATATAAGTTGACCAAAATTACACAGTGAATAATGCAGTCAAGATCAAGCCAAATTTTCCTTATGTTAAAGGTTCAGCTCCTCCCACCACACCGTGTTAGAGGGGGCATGCCAGAGTGAGTAGAAAAAAGGACGAACTAGATAGGAAAGTGTTTAAAATCATAAAGAAAAACAAATGGGAACTGACCTCAACTGAAAGCCAGCTAAGAAACAAGCTAAGAAAAACTAGGAATTTTTATGCATGTCAGGTGTATTTCAAATATGATTTCACAGAGGGATTTAAAATTCTGAGAAATGTTCAGACTTGACTCAACAGCAAATTGAGAAACATGGTTAGATCGTAAGTTTAGAAAGGTGGCATTGACTGATCAAAGCACAATTTAGGGGAGAGAAATCTGGATATAGTAGATGTCATTTCTATCTTAGGTATTAGGAAAAGGACCGTGCCAGGACAAGCGTGCATGCCTGCATGCTGGCGCTCACTTCCTACTCTCTGCAATCCGTGGACTGTAGCCCGCTAGGCTCCTCTGTCCATTCAATTCTCCAGGCAAGAGTACCAGAGTGGGTTGCCATTTCCTCTTCCATGGAATCTTCCTGACCCAGGGATCGAACCCATGTCTTCTGCGTCCCCGGCATTGGCAGGCAGATTCTTTACAACTGTGCCGCCTGGGAAGCACCAGGACAAGAGCCTAAGACAAAGTTGTGGGACTAGGAGACACTGACAGGACGGCTGGGGAGATGATGATCCAGGCTGGAAGTACAGCAGAGGCTCAAACAGAGAGCCAGGCCAGAAGAACAAACCAAGAGACTTTGGCAGAACTTGAAAGCAACGACAGGGCCGATTTCTTCTTTTGGTTGGTGGGTTCATAGGATTTTATTTTACTGTTATTCTTCAGAATCCAGAAAAAAAAAAAATGCCATGTGTATGTTCCTGTATGCCTTAAATACTTCAAACTTTAAAACTGGGATAAAAAAATGTTGATAGATAAGGAGGTGGGGACATGGGAGGTGTTTTGTCATGGAAAGAGGGGGTGTTTGCAAAATTAAACATCCAGTTGCCACGCCAAGATGGAAAGCTGAAGAGAAGCATGGGTCTAAGAGGACCAGACAGTCAAAGGCAGGAGAGATGGAGGTCAGAGAGGTGTCACCAGGTTAGAGCTACGGGTGTGGGGATCTCATTGGAGGTACCAAGATTTTCTACATACATGCTCTGTGTGGTGTTCAGTACCCTGGGTTTTTAAAACTATCCTGTCATTTTTTTATTTCATGACAAATGATGATGAAGAAGCTACTGAAGACAGGGAGATAAGTTAGGATGCTTTTATGAAGCTTGACATGTTGAGGCCAGGCCTGGAATAGTTGATGAGACACTGGAAACAAGAAATAAACTGAAGGTTCTATTGTAAAGGGAGAAATAGCAATAAGTAATGATGGAAGCAAAGAGAACTTGTAGAAAAATCACATCAAAGGTTTTTCTTTGATTTTACTCTCCAGTAAAATTTTCCTGTTATTGATCTTTTCACATTCAATCTGCCAATGAAGCCATAGGAGTTCTCCTATAATGGAAGCAGTGAGGAGGAATGAAGATATGTAGATGACAAAGCTAAGATGCAATAAAAACACCTCCACAACACTAGCATGGTGGGAAGAGGAAATGCAGTTCTAGCTCAGTACATTATCTCAGCAACACAATTTCAGCTCCACTGGCTACTGTAAAATGTAAAATAATCATTCATCAAATCGCTATGTATTAGCGGGCTTCCCTGCTAACTCAGCTCATAAAGAATCTCCCTGCAGTGCAGGAGACCCTGATTCGATTCCTGGACTGGGAAGATGCCCTGAAGAAGGGATAGGCCACTGATTCCAGTATTCTTGGGCTTCCCTGGTGGCTCAGATAGTAAAGAATTTGCCTGCAATGAGGGAGACCTGGGTTCAATTCCTGGGTTGGGAAGATCTACTGGAGGAGGGCATGGCAGCACCCTCCAGTAATTCCTGCTTAAAGAAAACCCATGGACAGAGGAACCTGGCGGGCTACAGTCCACGGGGTCACAGAGAGTCGGACACGACTGAGCGACTGAACACAGCACAGCACAGTTTGCTGAAAGAAAATTTAGAGCAGTAAAAGAGATGAACTCAGCAAATGGTGAACCAGCCCTCGCATACAATGCTGTCAACAGAGAGGCCACAGTAATACCGTAACGTGGCAAATATGCCGAGTCGATGGTGAGTCTAGCTGAACCTCTCTTCTACTGAGCTCCTTTTGAACTATCTCCTACCACCATCAATGGTGTGTGCTTCAGGGAATACAAACACATTTTCATACGAGCCTGAGTAAAATAAAATTAGACAAGGAAAATAAATAAATTGCATACAATATCATCCTATATGTATCATGATTCTCAAGTCGTCACTGTCCTCCCTGTGTGAGGAGTGCACCTCCCTGCCCCGTTCACACTGGGCTTGGCCACGTGATTCGTTTTGACCAACACAACGTGAGTAGCAGTGACAGACACTTGCAGACTCAAAGCTTCAAGACTCGGCAGGTAGCTCTCATTTTTGCTATTTTTTTCCTCTGCCTTAAGACATTCTTATTAGAACAATGGGGGCTGTTCTTTTAGACTGGGTCACAGAATAATGACCCTTGATAGATACACAAGGCAAATGAGAAGTATACCTTGCTGCTATAAACCTTTACAGTTTGGGATAACTCTGTCTGTACTGACAGAAACAATCATGAATTGTGAAGTCACTTCTACTTTATTGTTGGACATGGAGAGTCAGCTTGGTGTAATGGAAAGGCCATGAGTGGGACAGCTAAACAGCCTATGTTTCGATTCTATTTTAGCGACTTAACTATAGTTTCCCTTGGTCATTATTTAACCTCTCTGAGCCCTAGTTTCCTCTCCAGTCCCAAAGTGAATAATGATCTTTCTTTTTGGAAAGGTTGTGAAGAATAAGGTGTTACATGTAACACACTTAGTACACACATGTCCTCAATAATGCTAGTTAACGAAAAAAATGTGTAAGATGTCATGTCTTTATTACTTACAGAAAAAGTGATCACATTTTCCTAATTAAAATCTGAGACAAATAAATATAATATAATATTGTAACTCAGGGATATATTAAGACTCAGAATTCATGTTCTCTAATTTATATGTCCAAAGAAAGGATCTGGAGGCTGTCATCAACACAGCACTAAGGAAGCTTGCAATGAAGTTGGGTAATTGCTAATCATACAGGAACTATCAGTAAAAAACATATGACACTATATATAATGTACAAATATCAAACATCAATGACAGTAATAACATTAATAATAAGTACTTTTTATGTCAGGTATTATACGCAGTGATGTGTGTATATATTCCTATCTGTCTTCTATCATCTACATATTACAGATGAGGTCATTGTAGCTGAGAAAGAAAAAGCCCAAGGTCACAGGCTAGGAAGTTACGGAGGCTGCACACAGCCCCAGGTCCAGCATTCTGCAAAGCTCTTAGCCACTGCCTGCCTTCATTAACAGCACCCAGGGCTGCCCTGGGCTGAGGCCTGGAGCAGCAGTGAAACTTAACCGCCTGGTGAGCTAGAGCAAGTCTCCTCCGCCGAGGAAAAGTGCAGGAACTCTCTACAATTTCAGGACTGCAGCATTCCCTCCCTGGCTAACTGAAATTTTAACAACAGCTCTCAGCAACTTTTTGCTTGGCAGGGGGAGGAATTCAAAGAAACAAGCAGAAGCCAATCTAAAAGGAAAAAAGGTCTGGAGGTGAGGTGGGAAACAGTGAAGAACAGCATTCAGTTAATTTATCGAAATTTACCTCCCAGCTGAGAAGTGAACTCAGTCACCTTGTGAAATCAGGCAAAACAAAAACCTTCCCACACAAGTCCCAGGCGACGGCAGTATGCAAAGAACTCTCGCCCTTCATTACCTGTGGCATTAAGCTCGGTCAGGAGAAGAAACTGGTATGACTCAAATGCATGGGTGCTCTCCCCACAGACTGTAGAACTATAAAAATGAGGGGAGTTTGGTAATAAGTAAACATTAATTAGCTTGTTTCTAGATTCCTGGAGAAAACCAATCAAACTTTCCCTTAGAACGCATCTGCCTGTCAATTTATAAGACAATATTTAGCCTGGCTTCACTTCAAAAATTACCTCTGTTAATGAAATGTAACAACATTTGCAATAAATAGCAATACAATCAGGAATAAAACTTTCAGTATTTCTCAATCTCAAAAAATGAAAAATTTCAGAGCCCTTGAGCAACTGAAATTCACACCATTAATCACAGGAAGCAGTATCTCTCTCTCTCTCTTCCCTTTCTCGTTCCCTCCCTCTCTCAACCCACTCCCGGAATGACCCCCCTCCCCCTCCAAATTATTAAAAAAAGGAAGTACTTCACAGCATATTTTAAAGAACTGCATAGGGGCCATGGTGCAAAGGGTCTCCTAAGAAAACTGTTTTTCTTTGAGAATGCATTTCTAGAAGCTGTACAGATATAGAATTCTGATATTTCTGAATACGAAAGCAACACAGATGTACATATTGGCTTTCCACTCTTTAGAGACTGACGGAACAAGGAGACATAAAGGCAATTTAGACCATTCAGAAAGGGCAAGCCAGAGATGAGACAAGCTTGGGGCTAAGGTGTATTTCTATTTCACTATTCCTATGCTATCTATTTCGGATAGCTCCTACTCCAAGGTCCTCTGGCTTCCCTGACAGCTCAGTTGGTAAAGAATCTGCCTGCAATGCAGGAGACCCCAGTTCGAATCCAGGTCTGGAAGATCCCCTAGAAAAGGGATAGGCTACCCACTCCAGTATTCTTGGGCCTCCCTTGTAACTCAGCTGGTAACTCAGATGCCTGCAATGTGGGAGACCTGGGTATGATCCCTGGGTTGGGAAGATCCCCTGGAGAAGAAAGGCTACCCGCTCCAGTATTCTGGCCTGGAGAATTCCTTGGACTGTATAGTCCATGGGTCGCAAAGAGTGACATGACTGAGCGAATTTCACTTTCCAAGTCTTCACTAAATAGTGGCCCTCCTCCCAGGTCTTCACTGAGTAGTAAGAAACAGATGGGAAGGTATCACCTGTTACATCATTTAATTCATCTCAAAAATAAACTGAGATACTTATCATTTCTACTCTGTATTTTTTGCAAACTGGATAAGGGGGTATATTACCATTTAAAATCTCATCCAAGATTACACAGCAAGTAAGTGAAAAATGTCATGAATTTTAACTAACACCAAAGTCTGCGTTCTCTTTGCTTTACAGTGAAGAATTAAAGAAAAAAATAATAATAACCCATCCCTTGTCCCTGCCTTGGGTCATTGACAATTTACTGTTCTTTGAACTCAACACTGCCAAATGAAAGTCTACACTCTGCATTTCTAGCTGTCTTTATTACCTTGTTTAACAATCGATCCCCCTCCTGTACCTAAATGGAAGACAAATATCCATATGCAATTAAGTTTGCTCTAAGTGGAAAAAAAAAAAACAATTTGTTTTAAAATGCAGTTTCACTGGATGCACTGCAACTAATGAAGCAGACAGTGACTGCTTGCTCTCAGAGAGCTTGCCATTAAGTTTGGGAAACAGAGCATAAGCTCGTTCAACAATTAAGGACCTCTTCTAAGCCAGATACTGTTGAAAACTTCCAAGAACTGCTGAAAAGGTATTTTGGTTAAACAATATGTGCCATAGACACAGGAGAAGTAATGATAACATGTGTCATGTGTTTGACATCGTCATCCAATCCCACGTATAAGGAGGAATTCTGGATTTTTCTTTGGCCCTTCCTTCCTTTCTTTCTTCCTTCCTTCCTGCCTCTCTCTCTTTCTCTCTCTTTTTTAATCTGTTTTAAACTCACACAAACTTACTCAAAACAAAAACTCCAGAGACAACTCAGAGAGAGAATTTAATTAAATGAGTTTGTTTGTATCAGAAACTTAAACCTCTGGTTAACACCAGCCTAATACCAAATGCTGCATTAATGAGACACATCTTCTGAAAGGTTGATTTAGATTCTGAAGAAGCACATCTTTTTGGTCTTCTGGGTGGAAGTTCATTTTACGGGTAATAAAAAGAAATGTTTCTGCATTAGGACAAACAAAAGCCTGGTTCTTCTAGAAATCTAGGAATGGCCTTTCTGTTCTTCCAAATGGTCATGAACTTTACAACAACATGAAGCAAGGAAAACCTCAGGGACAGAGCAAGGCAGTGTACAGCGGACGGCGACGGAGCACCGAATACAACGGAGCTACACAACTGTCTTACTCAACAGATGGATAATGCAACAATTCTTAGGCCTGAAATGCAACATCAATAAGTAACCGTACATCATAGAATCGGTGATCTACACTCTGATTCTACTTATGAACCACTGACTGTATTATTTATTTATGTTATTTACCGACTTACGATTGAAACCCAAATAGTCTGGTGAGAGTGAATCTCTTAAGCTTACAAAACTGCTGAAGTCCAACACTACAGATAGCAATTTCCCCTCCTTTGGATTATATCCATGGCATTTAACACAAATGATTAAACTGCTAATAGCAGTTTTGCTCAGCAACTTCCACCAGCTTTTCCTGTCTGTATCCCAAAGCCTCATGGGTGCCAGGGCATATTATCCAAAGATGAAGTGCAAGAACAGCATGGTGAATGGAAGGCATATACTGTGCCTAATTGGAAGGTTGAACTGTGCTTTTTAATGAGCAAAAGTCATACTTTCTGAAATGAACTATAGTAGGATTTTATCAATTTGTTCTCATTGAACCCATTTTCCCAGGGAAGATGACTGAAAGCTTTCTCTACTTAGATCCACTCCGATGAAAAAAAGGGAGTGTGATTGATTTTCCACTATGTCACTGAGTGCCCACGCCCCCACCTCCTCTTTCTCAGCAAGTTGACGCTACTGAACTCATGGAGCTAATGAATTCATGTCAGCAGGCAGAGGCAGCTGAAACTCAATGCCTGTTCAACATCTAAGCTTCACTACAGCAGAATCTTTATTTACTGCTTTGGGATAATAAGTGTGAATAAAGTGGAATGACAAGCAGCATTCATCTCATCTTCACTACACACCCAGGCACTGCTCCAAGTCTCACACACACGCTACAGGGCCTCCGACCACATGAGGTCTGCACACGGACAGCATTAACTCTCAGTATACTGGTGTGCTTCTCTGAGGCCCACTTTTCTCATCTTCAGAAGGAGACTGGTCGTACTTACCTTAGTGCGTTGTTACGAAATCAAACTAAGATAATGGAGGGTTGATTCAGGTCCAGAAGCAGCAAACACTTGTGATCTCCTGAGTTAAAGCCCATCTTAGAGGCAATAAAAATAACTTTTGTGTTTCACAGAGAACAAACTTCAGGTTCTTTCACAAGTCAGGTGGCTTCTCTGGACTCACAAACAGCTATGGTCTTCTCAGAAACAACATGCACAAAGCCACATACTTATTTGCCAAATAGGGTGTAAAAGGAAAGAGCTGACTTTTATTTCAGCCCTTATCAAGTGCTAATTTAACATTTTACTTTGCTTATAAAATAGTACACGCACAGATTGAAGGGAACATCTTTTGGCAGAAAATAATAAATATACCTCTCTGAAAAGAAATGGCATTAGATATTCCTAAAATCTCTAATTTTAGGGATGTCTTTATAGAGGGTTGTAGAAACATTTTAATGTCTGTATTTTGGTTTTAAGTTTTAATTCAATTTTATTACAATATTCTTTCCTTTATACGTTTTGGTTTTGTTCGCCAAGAGGCCTGTGGGATCTCAGATCCCAGACCTCGGATCGAACCCATATCCCCCTGCATCAAAAGGTGAGATTTCAACCACTGGACTGCTGAGGAAGTCCCAACATTTCCAATAAAATTAAACAACTGTTTTAAATAGCAGTTTTTGCTTCAAACATAATTGTCCAACAGATAATATTTGCTCATATGTGATAAGGAAAACAAATCATTACCTTTAGTAGTTTCAAACTAAAAGTTTGAACTCCAAATCTATTCTGGGAACTTCATAAAGCTAAACAAAGACAAAGGTTAACTGCCTACCACAGCCCACTCACGAGCCCCCCCACCCACTGAGACAGATCTTTTCCCATCTGGGTAAACTTTTGCTTTTTTTTTTTCTATTTGTTCACAGACAACCTTTAACGTAAACAGCTCTTCTCTCTGCTATTTTTTATTACCGATGCTATAAATTCCTCGAATTTTCCTTGCCAGTTGGACAACCTTTCGAAAGCTCCCCAGCGTCCTCTTTTTCATCTCCTCCCACATAGCTGGACCCGGAATGAGCACAGTGGGGGGAAATGGACGGTGACACAAGGAGAGAGCTAACCTTTCAGGACAGACAGCTTCAGAGGGAAGAGAGGCCGCATGGAAGGAATGCACATGAAGCCCTGTCAATCATGAGCTGGGTGACAGTTTTTGGAGGAATAAATAGAAACCGTAAACTCACAGGTGAGCTGTTCTAATATACACTGTATGAGTCTGGAGTGCAGGAAAACATGACCTCCAAGGACTAAAGTCCCCCTTTTATTTTCAGAAGAAAACAAAGGGGTTATATAGGAAAGATTTTTTTTTTTCAGCCCAGCATTTCCTAAATTATATTCAGGGAACACTGGTGCCCTGATGGGGAAGTTTAGGGGGAAAAAGTCTGCTTTCAAATAATTTTAGAAAATGTTAATATTTTACACAGCAGACCTTTGCATTGACTTCAGTATACTAACATGCAATGCACATCTCTAAGATGGGGATACGCATGAAGAGTTCCCAAACTTATTAAAAAGTTAGGGCTGCTTTTCCCTTTAAAAATGAAACCTGAAGACACCCTTGCTTGTTCCATGGAATGTTATTTAGAAAACACTGTCTCATATTCACTCTGGGCTATTTATTATATACATTCTATTTATTCTATATGTAGAGTCAGATTTCCCAGAGGGCGGAGATCTTTTTTTTTTTGGTTAGCAATTCCTCTGTCCTCAGGCCTATCATAAAGATGACACTCAGTAAGTATCTACAGAGGCAGTGTTTTACAGCTTCACCTCTGGAGGTAGATGGCCACCTTCTGAGTTAGCTATCTGACAAGTGTGAATTTACGTAACTTACTCAAATTTTGAAGGCTCCAGCTTCTCATGGATAAAATGGGGACAAAAATAGCATTTTCTTCAGAGATAAGCATTTAATTGGGAAGCAATTTATGTAATGCATATAAAGAGCTTATAGCACAATAACCCACAGCTGGAAATTCTACAATAAATGCTATCTTTATTGTAGTTGTTATTATGAATACATAATGATTTGTTTTAGTACATACAGTTTTTCAGCACCAAAACCTCTCTGGGAAACAGTCATCTGTTTCAAAGGCTATTACGTTGAATGCATGTTTAACGTTATCTAATCAATGGATAAAAATACAATAATAAGGTGATTATAGAAGTCACAGTAAAGAGTAATTTTGCTGATGTCTGGTTACCTCTTCTTCCATTGACACTGGAAAAATATAAAACTGAGTAACAAAAACTCAAACAACTTTTTATTTCTCTAGGCCCCTAAATCATCTCTGTTGCTGAAATAGAATCAAGAATTACAGTTTGGTTGCACAGACTGAGAACAAAGAAGGCAGAGGAGCAAGAACTCTGAACCCAGAATCCAGCTCTTAGTTCTTCCTTCACTGACTCACCCTGAGGCAATCACACAGTATCTTTACGCAGTTTTCTCACTATCTCTATAAAATATGGATGACTTTTATAGGATTTCTATGAGGGAATTGCCAATTAATAATTGTAGTAGGAAGCTGGAAAATACAGGTTATATTAGTCATAGATTTTAATACTGCATGGTTTTGTTGTGGTGGTTAGGAAACTGTTGGAGCTGGAGTGGGGGGTATCAATATTAACTGAGTCTGATGTGCCGATCACTGGTTTTCATTCAAATTCCACCACAAAGATCTCAGACAAGGAATGGGATTCAGTCTTTGATTAATAAACTAGAAAACTAGCTTTCAGAAAAATTAAGAAAGTTGTTCAAGAACACCCAGACAGTAAAATCAGAATTTAAAATACCTGATGGACTTCAAACCCCTGTCTTTTCATTATACTCTAACATTTCTTATCATTACTCTCTTCATTCATTTCTCTAACACTTGCTCTACACCAGGGATTACCTTAATCTGAGGTTATTCAAAAATAAGTTGGACGCAAAGAAAATTAAAACCACAATGAGGTATCACCTCACACATTTTAGAATGGATATCATCTAAAAGACAAGAAATGAGAATTGTAGGCATGGGAATGGAGAGAAGGGAACTCACATAAAGTGGTGCAGCTACTATGGAAATAGTATGGAGGTTTCTAAAAAAAATTCCTAAAAAACAAAACTACCATGCAATTTAGCAATCCCACTTTTGGGTACAAATCCAAAGAAAATGAAATCACTATGTTGAGGGGATATGCAATAAACCACCATGTTTACTGCAGCATTATGAACAATAGCCAAGAAATGGAGACAAGCTAAGTGTCTTTGCATGGATGCATGTGCACACACACACACACACACACACACACAGAGAGCGGAACACTATTCAGTCTTGAAAAAGAAGGAAATCCTGTCAGTTGCAACAATGCAAATGGACCTTGAAGGCACTAAGTGAAATAAGTCAGAAAGAGAAAAGCAAATACTTGGCCACTTGGGTTATTCACTGCAGAACTGTTTACAGTAGCTAAGATATGGAAACAGTCTAAGTATTCATTGACAAACAGAATATTATTTTTCCATAAAAAAAGAATGAAATCCTGCCATGTGTGACAACATGGATAGACCTTAAGGGCATTGTGCTAAGTGAAATAAGTCAGACAAAGACAAATAATGTGTGATCTCACTCATATGTGGAATCAAAAAAACAAACAAACTCATAGAATCAGTGAACAGACTCGTGGTTGCCAGAGGCAGGGTGCGGGGGTGGGGGAAATGAATGAACGTTAGACTACAAACTTCTGGTTATAAGACGAAAAATTTCTGGGGATTTAGTATACAGCATGGTGACTATAGTTAATGATACTGTATTGTAAATGTGAAAGTTGTTAACAAAGTAGATCTTAAAAGTTTTCATCACAAGGAAAAAAATTATAACTGTATAAGGAGATGGATGTTAACTACTTTTCATGGTGATCATTTTGCAATACATACATATATCAAATCACTTTAAACTAATGCAATATTGTTGTTGTTTAGTCGCTACCCTTTGGACTGTAGCCCGCCAGAATCTTCTGTCCATGGGATTCTCCAGTATTCTCCAAGAATTCTCCAAGAATACTGGAGTGGGTTGCCATTTCTTCCTCCAGGGGATCTTCCCAACCCAGGGATTGCACCCATGTCTCCTGCATTGGCAGGCGGATTCCTTACCACTGCAGTTACATGTCATATATGTCAACTATATCTCAATAAAACTAGAAAAAAGTATGATAGTGTTTGCCCTCAAGGCTCTTATTCCACCTCATCTTTGTGCAGAGCTTTTTGCAATGTTAGAAGTCCTTTGTATTATGTTTTCTATTTAGAATAACATCTAATATCATGAGATAATACTGATTTTACTTGTCATTAAAAATCTGTAATACTTTACTTGAAATCTGCCCTATACAAAGGTCCCAAATTAATACCTTATACCTAGTGTCCATAAAAATACTTCTTAGGAAGTATATACCTATGAATATATTTTCTGTATACATGAATATATATTTCAATTATATTGTTATTAACAAAAATTTAAATACAAATTGCAGAAAGAATTGGTCTAAAATTTGCACCTACTCAAGTGGCTGGATCCCCAGAATTCCATCTTGCATCCTTTTTGCACAGTTATACAGAATAATCTCAGTCAAAAGTTCAAAGAAAAAGAAAAGACTAACTATCTGATTTTGAGGATGTGGATGAGAAGGTAAGGTGGTGGAAAAGGAGCAAGACAGATGACCTTAAATTACACTAAAGTGAAAGTGAAGTCGCTCAGTCGTGTCCAACTCCTTGCAACCCTGTGGACTGTAGCCCACCAGGCTCCTCTGTCCATGGGATTCTCCAGGCAAGAATACTGGAGTGGGTTGCCGTTTCCTCCTCCAGGGGATCTTCCTGACCCAGGGATTGAACCCAGGTCTCCCGCATTGTAGACAGAGGCTTTACCATCTGAGCCACGAGGGAAGCCCTAAATTACACTAAGAACACCCTGCAACCCCTGCCCGTACCCCTAGATGGCTCCCAGTGCCAAGCAGCTCCTTACCAGCAAAACCTGCCCTAAATCTCTTGCTTATTTTAGCTCATTTGGAAACAGAGTCAGACAGAAAGAAGCAAGAAAGTCCGGTCCTTTTGTGATTTCATAAATCATCAGACAAATGTGCTGAGCGAAGAAGGAAGGTAGAACACGCCCCAACTGCTAAAGGATGTGTCACCTAAATAAAACACAGGAGCCTTCAGTCAAGGTAGCCTCCAGCTGTGTCTGAGTCTCTGTGACCCTACAGACTGTCCCCCGCCAGGCTCCTCTGACCACAGGATTCTCCAGGCAAGAATACTGGAGTGGGTTGCCATGCCCTCCTCCAGGAGATCTTCCTGACCCCGGGACTGAACCTGGGCCTCTTAACGTCTCCTGAATTGACAGGCAGGTTCTTTACCACTAGAGCCATCTCGGAAGCCCAGGAGACTTCAGGGTAGCCCAATGTGAAATAAAGAGGAAGTTCATCAGCAAGTTAATCAGGTGAGTGATCAGTGTAACCCTGACCATATCCTTCCTCCAACCCCCAAACAGCAATGACACAACAGTCTTGCTGACACACAGGGAACAGTGGTTCACGAAGTGCGGTTCTCAGACCAGCAGGAAGGGCGACGTCATCACAAGAAATGCAGATCCTCAGGCCACACACCAGATCTACTGAACCAGAAGCTGATTCAGCCGCCGGTGCCTTAACAAACCAACCAGGTGATCCTGACGCACGCCAAGGTGAGACACCACCCACGTAAGAACGCTTCTCCAGACAAGAATACCGGAGTGGGTTGCCATGTCCTCCTCCAGGGGATCGTCCCAACCCAGGGACAGAACCCTCGTCTCCCACATTGTAGGCAGACTTTTTTACTATCTGAGCCAGCACGGAAGCCCAAGAACATTTACGCACAGGAGCAAAGAGAAAGTTATCTAGTGTATTACCCTGAGTACTTTTTTAACTGGGAAAGAAGAGGAAACGACACTACGGAAGCTCCTAACGTGAAACAGACACCTGCCATGCCATTCATTATTCAAAGCCCCAATAGGTGCATTAGGACACGCAACCTCAACATGAGGAGGTGATCCTCCACTGAAATTACTGTCAACAGTAAGTCTCCTTTGAAGCGCCCTCCATGGTTTATTTCTAGGTCCCAAGATGAGGCCTCTGTCTGCCTAGGAAAATGGTCCTTCACCAATTACTTCCGCTGGACTTGAGCGCAGACCCTGTCTTTATTTTTCTCCAAGTCAAGACAGAGTAAATAATTAAAAGAAAAAAAATTAAAAGAAAGAGGATGCCATGTATCAAGCAGGTAAAAATGATTTAAATACTGGTGAGAATGCCACGGAACAGGCACAGCTGTTGGAAGTGTCACCTGTTACAAGTATTAGGGAAGACACCTGGATGGTATGCATTCAAGTTGAAGATGCTCACATCCACCACTCAGGGATTTCACTTTCATGCATAAACCCTAGAAACTCTGGCACAGTTGCACAAGGACCTGTGCACGAGATTGTTCACTGCAGAGTTGTGGGTGACAGCAAAAACTGGAAACAACCAGTAGGAGGAAGAATAAACTGTTTAGTCATTCACTGCAGTATGTGTAACAGTAAGGAGGAGTGAAATAAAATATCCCATAAGGCTCAACACTACATGACACCATTTATGTAAAGTTTTAAGACCAACAAAATAATATATGGTTCATGGTTTTCTACATATGTGTAGAAAAAATGAAAACATACAGGTATGATATATAACTGCATTGTGAGTACTTTTGTGCAGGAAAGAAGGTGAAAGAGATGAAGGCCTAGCTTTGACTAAGCCCATTCCTGTTTTTGTTTTTGTTTTTAGAAATGGAGCTGGGAAGTGAATCAGAAATGTTAACATCTGTTAGCTATGCATCCTACGTACATGGACAGGTACTGTGTTGTTTTCCATGTTTCTCTGAATGTTTTCAATATTGCATAATATAAAAATTTTAATTGAAAATTCAATTAATTTGGACATCATGTTACTTTGAAAAGTTTACAAAGTACTCTGAAAACACAAGGTGTAAGTATTAATTTTTTTTGCCTCTTTTGTTCACTTGTATTCACTATTTCTAGACTAGTATCTGGTAAATGATGGGCACGCCATAAACGTTTCTTCATGAATAAATGGATTTTATTTTTAAACAAACTGAAAAAAAAATTTAAACATGTCTTTTTAAATCATATCACATCACAAAAAGGCATTCCTTTTTAGGCTTATTCATTATGTATATTATTTTATAGTATAACCAAAATGCATGTATCACTTTTATCTCTCACTTAACATTAGACAAAAAATAAAGTTTCCTGCTCTAATCTTTGTTCTTCCTAAGAAAAACCCTCATTTGATGTATTATAATTTACTTAATCACGCCTCTTTTGGTTGTTTAGTCACTAGCTGTGTCTGACTCCCTTGCTACCACACGGACTATAGCCCACCAGGCTCTTCAGTCCACGGGATTCTCCAGGCAAAAATACTGGAGTGGTAGCCGTTTCCTTCTACAGGAGATCTTCTTGATCCAGGTATCAAATCCTCGTCTCCTGCATTGCAGGTGGATTCTTTACCACCGGAGCGACCAGAGGAGCCCTAAGCAATCCTCTAGAGGTTTCTACTATAGATAATGTTCTAATAAATATTGATAAATGAACAGTTTTGTTATTATAGCTTTCTTCTTATCTTAAAGACAAATTTTATCTTAAAGATAAATTTACTTTCTAAAGATAAATTTCCAGAAATTGTATTCCTGCATCAATGAGGCTTGGACATTTTTATGACTATTTTCATTTACTATATATTCTGAAGTAGTTATACAAATTTATATGGTAAGAATGTGCATACTTCTATATCTTATAGCCCTGCTATTTATGTATCTTGGCCAATTTTTGCTCATATGTGTACAATGAATTGTGGAGTGAATTTGATGGTAGGATACATAGCAAGATTGGTAGTCTACATACATACACATACATGCATGCATATACACATACACACAAACTCACAAAAGTAGCTATACAGATATTTATCATATCCTTTCCCTTCCTGACTCCAAAGCTTTAAGGATACTCAATATTACTGTTCTATTCTAAATCTCAGGGACCATTTATTTAGATCTTTTCCTACTGCTCACAATCTTTTTGTAAGAATGGCACTTCAGCTGGTGGATAGGTAGAGCTGAAGAAAACTTCTCTGGTCTTTTTTTTTTTTTTAACGTTTGTTTTATATTGGACTATACCAAATCAATGGACATAAGTCTGAGCAAACTCTGGAAGATAGTGAAGTACAGGGAAACCTGGCATGCTGCAGTCCATGGGGTCACAGAGTCAGACACCATCTAGCAACTGAACAACAATAGATGATTAACAATGTGGTGATAATTTCAAGTGTACGGGAAAGTGATTCAGACTTCCCTGGTAGCTCAGTTGGTAAAGAATCCACCTGCAATGCTGGAGAACCTGGTTCGATTCCTGAATCGGGAAGATCCCCTGGAGAAGGCATAGGCTACCCACTTCAGTATTCTTGGCCTTCCCTGGTAACTCAGATGGTAAAGAATCTGCCTGCAATGTGGGAGACCTGGATTCAATCCCTGGGTTGGGAAGATCCCCTGAAGGAGGGCATGGCAACCCACTCCAGTACTCTTGCGGGAGAATCCCCATGGACAGAGGATCCTGGCAGGTTACAGTCCATGGGGTCGCAAAGAGTCTGACATGTCTGAGCGACTAAGCACATATAGCAAAGAGATTCGGTTATCTAGTCTTCAAATTCTTTTCCCATTTAGGTTGTTACAGAATATTAAGCAGAGCTCCCCATGCTATACAGTAGGCCCTTGTTGGTTATCTGTTTTAAATATAGTAGTGTGTACATGCAACAACGGCAACCCACCCAGTACTCTTGCCTGGAAACTCCCATGGACAGAGGAGCCTGGTAGGCTGCAGTCCATGGGGTCGCAAAGAGTCGGACACGACTGAAGTGACTTAGTAGCAGCAGCAGTGTGTACATGTCAATCCCAAATTCCCTAATTACCCTTTCGTCCCTCCCACCCTTCTATCCTGGTAACCATAAATTTATTCTCTAAGTCTATGAGTCTGTTTTGTAAATAAGTTCATTTGTATCATTTCTTTTCAGACTCTGAATATAAGTGATATCATATGATATTTCTCTTTCTCTGTCTGATTTACTGTACTGAGCATGACAATCTCTAGATCCAGCCATGTTACTGCAGATTACATTATTTAATTCTTTTTGAGTTCTACTCCACTGTATCTATGTACTAAGCCTCTGGTCAGGGGCATTTGTTTATGGCCATGTGAAGTAAAATAGGTTTGAGAGAGAAAGATGAGCTGTTCATTTCCTTCTGTGGCAGTTAGGAATATCTAGAACTTATCTCTTTGAAGCCACCCTGCCCCAATAGTCATAGTATGGGTTCTGCCTTCATGGTTAAAATTGACTGCATTTCACACTTACTATGTGTGACTTGATGGTAAGAATTTGGAATTAGACTGATCCTAAGATTCCCAGGCCACTACTCACTCACTGTATGATCTCAGTTAAGGTTATGTGACTCTGTTTCCCTCCCCCACACACACCTATATATCTAATAGTATCAACATCATTGGATAGATAGTCATCAACACAGTCCCAGTACATAGTCCCTGGTAGCTCAGCTGGTAAAGAATCCGCCTACAATACAGGAGAGACTCCGGTATGATTCCTGGGGTGGGAAGTTCTCCCGGAGAAGTGACAGACTACCCAGTCCAGTACTCTTAGGTTTCCCTGGTGGCTCAGCTAGTAAAGACTCTGCCTGCAATGCAGGAGACCTGGGTTGGCAAGATCCCCTGGAGAAGGGCACGGCAACCCACTCCAGTATTCTTGCCTGGAGAATCGCCACAGACAGAAGACAGAAGAGCCTGGCGGGCTACAGTCCATGGGGTCACAAAGCGTTGGACCCGGCTCAGCGCAGCACAGCACAGCACTAAATTGCTAAACATGCCCCAAATTAAATACATTTTAGCCATCACCACCATTATCATCATTATTCATCTGTTTAATGGAGATATTATATATATATATATATATGTAAACACACACACACCACTTGTATAAATAATTTTGCAGGTTCTTGAGTGAGGAGACAGGATACATAAAACAATATATATAAAGTATTTGGCACAGCACCCAGTGTAGCATAAAGCCTATATACCATGCATGTATCCATCTGGGTTAATATTGGTGGTCTCAGGTACACGAGAAGGAAGAGGCCCTCCCCACATTCCAGGATCTCTTTTCATCATTCCAAGGATGGCACCTCCTCAGACATCTGAATGTTCTCAGAAGCTCTCTGCCTTGTCCTCATGTCCCTTCAATGTCCCCCGTTTCCTCCTCATCCTCCTTTGTTCCCTCTTCTTTTCTATTCCCTCATTTTTCTTGTTTTCTGTCAGTTAACTCCTTCCCTTAACGGCTATCCTGTCTCTAGGTCATCATACAGAATAAACTAATTAGAAATTGAAGAAAACTAAGTAAATCAATTATGTATGTATGGTCTTTTTAAGTAAAGTCTCTTGCATGGTATGTGTATGTTCATTAAAAAAAATAATACATATTAAAAGATAAATAAGTAAGTTGAATTATCTGTTGTTTTGCAGTTCATATCTTTCAAAGACTGTTTTGGTTATATCATTTAATGTATCCCTTGTGTGAGCAACTTCTCTGTTACTTGAAGTGTAAAATGAATTGATCAACATGTAAGTTATATGAAAATTTTAGATATGCATATTAATGTTGTTTTGTAGAAGAGCTGCATTTTAAGATAGAAAGAACTTCCACAGAAGCAAATACTGATTTTATCATTCCAATCACAGACTGAATCAAAAGCAATTACTCTCATGATGCCTTTTAAAAATATACCTAATAGTTAATCACAAAAAAATTCCCAGTTAACCTACGATGACATGACAGGACATTTCTAGTAGATGGTAAAATAGTTTCGTAAGAATAACAGAGACTTCAGATTCAGATATCTAGATATGAAACATGGCTATCAAATTTAGTCTCTGACATTTCTGATCTTTAGTTTCCTTTTCTGTAAAGCGAAAATAATTATATCAACTTCCTAGGATTGTTGAGTGATTAAATGAATGAATGGCATGTACTATGTGCCAAGCAAAATTTTAGGGGCTCTGGTACAACAATAAACAACACAGCAAAATGTCCCTGCCTATTCTCCTGTAGCTTACATTCTAATGAAAAAGAAATATGTAATGAGTACATAAAAATAATACATATCAATGAACAACTTACTAGGATGAAATGAGGTAGTCACTAAAGATACCCAATGGGCATCTCCCTGTCTTTATTTCACAGACTTATCAACAGAATTTAAACCAGGTAACTCATCCCAACAAATGAAAAAGCTTCCTCTCTGGCTTCGGGTGAGTCCCACTCTTTTGATTATCATCACACTTCATTCAAAGATTCTTCTCCTTCTTTTCTCCTGACTCCTCTTCTCCCTCCTGACCTTTAAACATTGGAGTTCCTAGGCTCCATCCTGGGCTCTCTTTCCTTCCTCACTTATATTTCTTCGTGATTTCATCTAGAATCTCATGGTTTTAAGTATTATCTATAGCTGGTGACTATGAAATATGTATCATGGTGATAATGAAATATATATCTCTAGCCCTGGCCTTCTTCTCTTCACCTACTCCTCTATTTGAAATCTTTACTTATATTAATGTGTCTCACTTAACATGTCATATATCTCTCAAACTTAACAAACCAAAATCAGATAAGGTGTCAATGCCTCAAACCTCTTTCTACCCGGTCTAACCCATCTCAGTAAATGACACCCAGTTTTCATTCTGTTTAAAATTCCTAAGAAGTAAGAAATTACACTCTGATTTCTCCCTGTTATTCATCCTTCACAACCAATATATCAAGCCCTTTCAAATCTATTTCCAAATATATCAAGAAAATTACTCTTCTCCATCTCTCCATTACCTCCTCTATGAGAATCCATAGTTATATCTCATTTATACTACTTAATGGTGCCCCTCAAATTCAATCTCTCCATTACAATCAGAGTAAAGTTTTGGAGACTTAAATCACATTACATGTGGTAGCTGGTCTCTAAAGATTGCCCCCAATAAACTCTGCTTCTTGATACTCAGCCCCTTTGTAGCTGCTTCCACACTGAACCTGGACTGTCTATGGCTTGCTTCAACTAATGAAATATGATAGAAGTTACCTTATGCCAGTCCAGTCTGGACTGAAGCCTTAAAAAAAACTTGGCAGCTTCTGCATTGGGGAGCTAAGAGTCTCTAGGTAAGAATCCTGGCTCAGTCATCCCAATATCCCAGTCAAATTGCCAGACAAGTTGAGTCCCAGATACCATCTGAAAACAACTCCTTAAGAAACCCCAAGCAAGATCACAGAAGAATTTCCCAGCTGAGCCTAACTAACTGCACAGAAAAATGAGAGATAAGAATACATTGTTGCTTTAAGCGAATAAGTTTTCAGATGTTTCGTTACATGGCAATAAAAAGCCAAGGTAGGAGTTGACATCTGGAAATGGACCCTGCCTTTACAGAAACCTAATATACAGCCCCGGCTTTAGAACTGGTGGCAAACAGGACCCAGAAGGGCCCATGTGTGTGTGCTCAGTCGTCTCGGTTGTGTCCGACTCTCTGCAACCCCATGGACTGCATCCTGCCAGGCTCCTCTGTCCATGGGATTCTCCAGGCAAGAGTACTGGAGTGGGTTGCCATGCCCTCCTCCAGGGGATCTGGCCGATCCAGGGACCCAATCCTGCATTGGCAGGAGGTTCTTTACCACTAGTGCAGCTTGGGAAGCCCAGAAGAGCCTACAGGAGATTATTAATGAGGTCTGGAAGGAAAGGGAAAACATCACATTGGAGGCTGGATAAAAGGCAGTTTGCATTATGCTAAAGTGGAAATTCTAACATCATCTCCTATATTAACATGAAAACAGAAAGCATAAATAATTAACCTATCTACTTGGCTAAAGAGATTTCCAGGAAGAATATTGAAAGTGTCAACTATTTTTTGTTGCTGTTTTTTATGTTTATATTAATAAGTACTAATAACAATCAATCAAAGAAGGAAATGTTCAGTTTTCAAGCAAATATACAAGAGATATCGCCAATCCAGAACCTTCTAGCTTGGGAAAGAAAAGTGTTCTTCAAGTCTACTTCACCAGCCAGCAAGGCTCTAAAGTAAAGAATGATTTCAGATTAAAAAAATAAATCCAGAGCACTGCCAATGAAACATGGCCTTAGGAAAGAGATTAGATCAAAGTTATTAAACCTTAGAAAAATTTGAGGCCATTCTCGGTAGACTCTCTCAGCTAGAAAAGACAGCTTCGAAGGCTCTTAAGGATGGTGTCCCATGGCAACTCTGAGCCCAAAGTTGAAAAGAGCCTGTTTCAGAGATTTACGGTTCTGCCTCATAAAGTACATTTATAATCTGATACACAGGAAGGCAACAAAGTTTTCAAAAGAATTATATGAGCTTAGACTGAAAGGGACAGAGACTTCTTGCAGGAAAAAAGAGGATAAGAAAACTCCTGAGCTGTAAACATAGGCCATTATTTAGGAAGAAATATAACCCCAAAGACAGATCCAGGAGTCCAGATAACAGAGATAAGAACTGAAGAGAACTGCTCCCAAGGAGTACAACCCTTTTCTAGTCAACGTACATTTTCTGTCCCCAGAAAAATGAATTGGTGACATCCCTAGCTTGATTCTAGAATTACTATAAGTCAGTAAATGCTAGGTGACTCCCCAATGCCAGCTTTGTTCATGGGAGTGTCTATCACGGTACTCCTATCTCTGTCTCCTGATTTCACGTGGGGGAAATACAACTTGTATTCCTGGTTCAGGGTCTTCAGATTTTCTGGTGTCTTATCTGTACCTACACCTGACTTATTCGATGACATATCCGGGACTTTAAGCCTGAACCTGATGCTTTAAAGGGATCAGAATTGAGGTTTTGGGGTTAGAAGAAAGGGTATTTTGCATGTGGGACAGACATAGATCATTCGGGGCTAGAAAGAAGATTATAGTAACCAGTCTCCTCAATAAATAGTACTGAAAAAAATTAGATATTCCTATATAATAAGAATGAAAACTGACCCCTATTTTACACCACCCCTCAAATTTAACTTGAAATGGATTAAAAATTTACCCTTGAGATCTGAAATCATGAAACTCCTAGAAGAAAACATAGGAAAAAAGCTCCCTGACATGGGTCTCAGCAGTGATTTTTTTGAAAATCACACCTAAAGCATAAGCAATGAAATAAAAATAAACAAGTTGGGACTGTGTCAAACTAAAAACCTTTTGCACAGCAAAAGGAACCATTAATAAAGTGAAAAGACAACCTACAGAACGAGGAAAAAAAATATTTGTAAGCCATATATCTGATAAGGGGTTAATATCCAAAATGTAAAAGACTCATACAACTCAACAGCAAAAAAAGACAATTGAAAAATGAGCAAAAATCTTGAAGAACAATTTTTCCAAAGAAGACAAATGAAAGGCAAACAAGTACAGAAAAAAAAAATGCTCACAACACTAGTCATTAGGAGAATGCAAATAAAGCCTCAAGAAGATATCACCTCATGCCCATTAGAATGGCCATCTTCTATTAAGACAAGCGAAAAGAAATGCTGGTGGGGATGTGGAGAAAAGGAATTGTTGTACACTGTTGGTAGGACTGTAGATTGATACAACCACTTTGCAAAACAGTATGGAGGATTCTCAAACATTAAAAACAGAAATACCATATGATTCAGTAATTCTACTTCTGGGAATATATACAAAGGAAATGAAAACATGAACGCAAAAAGATATCTGCACCTTCATATTCATGGCAGCCTTATTTACAATAGTCAAGACATGGAAAACACCTAAAATATCCTTCAGTGGGGGAATGAATAAAGGAGTTGTGGTATATATACTATGGTCAATGAGATGTGATTATTCAGCTATAAAAGTGGGGGAAATCCTACCATTTGCAACAACATGAATAGACTTTGAAGGGATTATGCTAAATGAAATAAATCAGAGACAGACATATATTGTATGATCTCACTTGTATGTGGAATCCAATAATAATTAAAAAACCCCCACCAAACTATTGGAAATAAAGAACAGATTTGTGGTTACTAGAGTTAGACAGTGGGGAACAGGGGACTAGAGGAAGGTGATCAAAAGGTACAAACTTCCAGTTAAAAGATAGATAAATCCTATGGATATAATATACAACATGGTAATTATAATTAACACTGTTGTATGATATATAGGAAAATTGTTAAGAGAATAGATCCTAACAGTTTTTCATCACAAGGAGAATCTTTCTTTTTATTGTATCAATATAAGCTGATGCATGTTAACTAAACCTATAGTTGCAATAATTTCAAAATACATGCACATTAACCTATCATGATATGCAGATGACACCACCCTTATGGCAAAAAGTGCAGAAGAACTAAATAGCCTCTTGATGAAAGTGAAAGAGGAGAGTGAAAAGTTGGCTTAAAACTCAATATTCAGAAAACTAAGATCATGGCATCAGTCCCCATCACTTCATGGCAAATAGATGGGGAAACAGTGGAAACAGTGACAGACTTCATTTCTGGGAGCTCCAAAATCACTGCAGATGGTGGCTGCAGCCATGAAATTAAAAGACGCTTGCTCCTTGGAAGAAAAGCTATGACCAACCTAGACAGCATATTAAAAAGCAGAGACATTACTTTGCTGACAAAGGTCCATCTAGTCAAAGCTATGGTTTTTCCAGTGGTCATATATGGATGTGAGAGTTGGACTATAAAAAAAAGCTGAGCACTGAAGAATTGATGCTTTTGAACTGTGGTGCTGGAGAAGACTCTTGAGAGTCCCTTGCATTGCAAGGAGATCAAACCAGTCAATCCTGAATATTCATTGGAAGGACTGATGCTGAAGCTGAAACTCCAATACTTTGTCCATCTGATGCGAAGAACTGACTCATTAGAAAAGACCCTGATGCTGGGAAAGATTGAAGGTAGGAGAAGGGGATGACAGAGGATGAGATGGTTGAACGGCATCACCGACTCAATGGACATGAGTTTGAATAAGCTCTGGGAGTTGGCGATGGACAGGGAAGCCTGGCGTGCTGCAGTCCATGGAGTCGTAAAGAGTTGGACACGACTGAGCAACTGAACTGAACTGAACCCATCATGCTGTACACCTTAAACTTAGCCAGCGATGTATATCAATTATTTCTCAATAAAACTGGACTAAACATATTTTTATAAAAATAAGAAAGGATAACTTTTATTTTGTGCATTTGGGAGCTCTAAATCACCATGTTAAGTTGTCCGGTTACCTAACTGGGGAACCCATCTAAAGAGATCACATGGAGAAAGAAGTGGAAAGGAAGTTCCGAGAGGAACTTCATAGAGATGAAGTGAAGCCGAATTGTTCAAGATCTGTATCGACACATCCAGTAACTCGAGCCCCAGCTCTGTCTGCAAGAGCTTAAAACCCCAACTGAGACCAAAGAACTTCACGGCTGAAACCAGTCAACTCCTAGAACAGGGAAAGAGAAAATGGCTAATCCTTTAAGGAACTAAGTTCTGGAGCAGTTTGCAATTCAACAGTAAAAGGTGAGAGAGCAATGAAGATGTCCTTCATTCATCCAAGACCAACAGATTCTCGATATACATAAAGCAAAATCTGAAATCTAAAGTCTTCTTATTACATCTAAGTCACTACATAACACTGCTGTTACTGTTAGTCACTCAGTCATGTCTGACTCTGCAGGTCCATGGACTGTAGCCTGCCAGGCTCCTCTGTCCATGGGATTCTCCGGGCGAGAATACTGGAGTGGGTTGCCATTTTCTTCTCCATAATACTGGGCCCTTCCTAGCCACTGGACCTCATCTTTTGCCACATTACTCTTCATGCAGTCATACAGATGTCCTTTTAGTTCTGCAGACCCTGGTTTTTTGTTTGTTTTTTTGCCACAGTCTCTGCACTTGTGGTTTCCTCAGCCTTGGATGATTTTCCCTCGGCTCTTAGCATGACTGGTTCCTTCTTATTCTTTAGATCTTGGTTCAAATGTCACTTCTCAGATAGATCTTTCCTGACTGTGTTTCTTCAGTTATACTATATTACATTTTCCAATGTTTTTACTTTATGGCACTTACACAATCTGAGATTGTTAAAATTATTTGTTTTTTACTTTGGTAATGTCTCTTCATCTAAGAAAGGTTAAGCTTCAAACAAGGTATGACACGGTGTATCTTTTTCACTGCTGAATACCTGACCTCTGCACCTAGAACAGCCTTTGGCCTGTAGTTGGCAGTATGCTGTTGAATGAGTAAATGAATAAAAGCAAAGAAACTAATACAGAATAAAATATATTTTATGGCATTCAACTGCCCCCACAGAGACTTGTTTAATAAAATGATTATATTTATTGTTTGCTCAAGATCTACCTTGCCTTCTGATTACATATTCTTTGATAATTAATGCAAATCAAAACTACTGTGAGGTCTCAATTCACACTGTTCAGAATGGCCATCATCAAAAAATCTATAAACAATAAATATTGGAGAGGGTGTGGAGGAAACGGAACCCTCCTACACTGTTGATGGGAATGCAGATTGATATAGGCACTATGGAGAACAATATGGAGTTTCCTTAAAAAACTAAAAAGAAAGCTACCATACGATCCAACAACCTCACTTCTGGGCACACATCAGGAGGAAATCATAATTCAAAAAGATACATGCACCCCAATGTTCACTGAAGCACTATTCACAATAGCCAGGACATGGAAGTGATCTAAAAGTACATCAGTGGATGAACGCAGAAAGAAGATGGAATATTACTCAGCCATAAAAAAGAATGAACCAGTGCCATTTGCAGCTACATGGGTGGGCTAGAGATTCTCATACTAAGTGAAGTAAGTCAGAGAAAGACAAATGCCATATGATATTGTTTACATGTGAAATCTAAAAACGAGGGTACAAATTATCTATAGAATGAAAATAGAGTTACAGATGTAGAAAACTTACAGCTACTGGGGTAAGCGGGGGGAAGGAATAAATTGGGAGGTTGGGTTTGACATACACACACTATTATATAAAAAGTAGATAACTAAGAAGAACCTAATGTATAGCACAGGGAACTCTACTCAATACTCTGTAATGGCCTATTTGGGAAAAGAAACTAAAAAAAGAGGGGCTATAGGTATTCATATAACTGATTCACTTTGTTATACACCTGAAACTAACACAATAGTGTCCATCAACTATATTCCATTTTAAAGATTTGAAAACTAAAGCACAAAGTAGTTAAATAACTGCCCAGATCAGAAAACTAGTAAACAGTAGAGCCAAGATTTGAACCCCAGATTCAAACACAAAAGATTTTCTTAAAAGATAGCAGTAGAAGTCATAAATGATGTTTTCTCTTGTTTTCTGCCAAGGAAACAGAAAATTATCTTCTTAGGAGAAAAGCTTTGTCTTCCAGACGTTGGTGAAGCATTGATCTCTCAAGAACTGGATCCTTCTGGTCCTGACCAGTTGGTTTCAGCTGTCACCACCGAGCCTCGCATGCCCACCTTCCATGATTTTCCTTCAGTGCCACCTGATGTTTCCCAACACCACTGGGACTGTTTTGAGAATATTTATTTAGAGCATTAATAAATGTCAATTTTCAAGTTAAAAGCTATTTAATGCTTCTAATTAAAAAATAAAGAGAAATATAAAGACCACCACAGCATAAATGTCCCCTACAATACTAAAATATTAACATTTTGATGTTGTCTCATTAAGCTATTTTTTTTTAATATACTATAACTAGTTGGCTTCATCTCTCCAGAAACAATATATGTCATGAATATGATGTTTTTCCAATTTGTATCTCTGAATTTTTAATAAATGAGATTAACAGATATATACTATCATTCATACATAAAATAGATAAACAAGGACCTACTACATAACATAGGAAATTATTGTTATATTCAATATCTTATAAAAGCTTATAATGGAAAAGACTCTGAAAAATATATATATATAATTGAATCACTTTACTACACCTAAAACTAATACAACATTGTCAATCAAATATACTTCAATATTTTTTTTAATTTGTATATTTTTATAGATGTAGATCTGGTTCTTTTAAGAAATGATTTTATAGTTGTCAGTAAACTTTTGTACTCTAAGAAATTTAGGGTGTCTTTTTAAATTCTATTTATATAGAGAAAAATGCAAATAATAATAGCATACAAGCAGATGAATATTCAAAAGCAAAATCTATCACGTGAAGCAGCACCCAGAGCAATAAACAGAACATTATGCTGACCCCAAAATTCCCCCTTATGCTGCCACCCAGTCATTTCTCCTCAAGGGTAATTATTATTATATTGATTAATGTATTAATTGTACCTAAATTTGTATTTTAGAAAAACACAATCATACAATGTAAGCTCTTTTGTGCTTCCTTTTGTAACACAGTACTAGTATGTTTGAGAACTCCATTCATATTGTCAGTGTATTTACAGATAGTTAATTTTCAGTGCTGTATAGTACTCCATAATATGACTATATATATGTGTGAGGATGACATGTAATATCGTGGTCCTGGTTCTGGTTCCATGCCACATGCGGTTTTTTCAGTTCCTGTTAACTCAGCGGAATCATATTAAGCCCAACTTGGAACCCAGGAGATTTATGGCTTCAGCCCCCACTCATAGCTGTATGTTTCTATTCCATTTTTGGAACATCTCATAGATGTTTCTCAGTCTTTGAGCAAGTCAATGTCTATTTTATTTCTTTATATACACACATTTGTTGGAGAAAGAAATGGCAATCCACTTCAGTATTCCTACCTAGACAATCCCATGAACAGAGGAGCCTGGTGGGCTGCCGTCCATGGGGTTGTATCCATTAGAGCTGGATATGACTTAGCGACTAAACAACAGCAACATCCATGTATGTATATATGCATATACACAGGAACAGATACAGTCTACATATTATCGCATATCAGAGCATAAGATGTAAACTCATGGAACCAACTTGTTGGTATTTTCTAATCCATTTTAATTTTGTAGGTGAGCATAACTTTGCAGATTTTATCATGAAGGAAGGTTCATTTTGTGCTTGTAAGTTATATATATAGATACACACACACATATTTGAACTTGAGCTTGAGCTATGTCACTTCAGTTGTGTCCAACTCTTTGCGACCCTATGGACCACAGCCTGCCAGGCTCCTCTATCCATGGAATGCTCCAGGCAAGAATACTGAGACTGGGGTAGGTTGCCAAGCCCTTCTCCAAGGTATCTTCCTGACCCAGGAATCAAACCCATGTCTCTTAGGTCTCTTGCACCAGCAGGCAGGTTCTTTACCACTAGTGCCACCTGGGAAGCCCCTCCCCCAACACACATACATGTACACGCGCTGTGCTCAGGTGCTACGTCGTGTTCAGTCCTGTGACCTCAAGGACCGCAGCTCGCCAGGCTCCTCTGTCCATGGGATTCTCTAGGCAAGAGTACTGGATTGGGTTGCATGCCCTCCTCAGATATATATATATATATACATATATATATATATACATATATATATATATATATATACATACACACACACACACACAACACACATATATGTATATCTTCAATCTTAATAACTAAGAAGATACATATATATATCTTCAATCTTAATAACTAAGAAGTTGGTTAGCTGGTTCTATCTTTGTAAAAAAAATTACATAATTCTGAAAAGGAAAAAGAGAATTGCCTTCTTGCAGGAAAACTTTTGTCTTCCAGACTTTGGGAGAAGTGCTGATCTCTCAAAAATTAGAGCCTTTTGGTTCTGACCAATAAAAAAATCATACATAGGTATTTAATTACAAAGAGAGATTAGCTCCTTTGAGTTATTAACAGACAAGGTTTCTAGCTATAATTTAATGTTATCGTATAATTTTTGAAGTGTTTATAGTTATATTCTATGATGTTCAGTGATGTACATGTTTATCATAAAAAAGAAAAATTGTGTTTAAATAAACTTTAAATAAAATTGAAGCACAGCAAATAAAATGGTAATTAAATAATAGTTCAAATGGTAAATGAGTAATCAAAATCATGAAGGTGATGAGTAAATTAAGTTTGGGAACAATTTAATTAACAGATTTGACAGCTCAACTTTAATTTCTTCATTTAAAATACAAACACTATATCCAACTTTTGACTCAAGGGCAAGCCCACCTACAACAAACCTACAGCTTTAGCTGCCTCCTCTTATACATCATTCCTTGCCCCAATTCTCCTTTTAATCCGGTTTGATAAACAGTACTTAAATCTCAAATGGTCATTATATTGAAATTTCTATTGGGTAAAAACAGTTTCAAAGACATCCTTGGAAGGAATGCATTGTTAATCCAAGGAAGGTATAAATTATATAATTTCTGGCAGGATATCAAACAACCTTGATAAGCATCTGAACCCCACTCATGATTAAGTCTATGAAAGGCAAATGGATATGAACTTACATGTTAGCAGCAATTTAAGGACAGCTGCTTTCTGCACTGCTGAGTTGAGAAGGATTCAGAGGGAAAAGCAGGACTATCAGGAATGAGTGCTATGAGCACAGATGCACAAAATATCAAAATTTGTGTTATGCATTTGCCATTCTTGATTAAAATAGCAATAAATAATCCTGATCTTCTATGATCTCCAATGACTAAAAAGGAGTCCTTAGAATGTATCTATAGGAATTAGTATATTTAAGAAAATCATTTTAAAATAAATGGAATAAAGCATGATTTATGGCATTCCAGGTATGTTTACTGGAAAAAGCAACTCTTATCTAACAGTAAAATTAAATGAAAATACTTGAAGAAAGTTGATTTAGAGGGAGGGAGTACAAAGAAGTGTGTGGCAGGTATCTGGTAGCTTTTTAATAGAGCAGTTTCATTTTTAAAATTACCATTCTTAGAGAAAATGCCTTTCCAGAAAAAAAAAAAGTAAGTTGTCATAGTAACTCAGCATTAGAACCTCCACACAGACCAAATTTAGCAGAGCTATACTTACTGCTTAATTGTAAAAACTATTCATTTGACAAAAGGAAAAAAAGACGGGAAATGAGATTTATTTTGTACCTACTATGTGTGAGGTGCTCCACAAAATTTCCTCATTAATCATCATAAGAATCCAGCAAAGAGGGTATTATTACCTTCAGTTTTACAGATGAGGAATTTGAGGTCCAGCTTGGCCACTTACTTGCCTTATAATTAGAGGAGTAGGGCTCTAACACAGGTCTCCCAGAAGCCTCTGATTTTAAAGGAATTTGAATGGCCCTATTCCCTTCCTCACTGAGCCATACTGTCTTTCTGGAGGCTACACGAAAATGCCACTGATTTTTTTTTTTTAAGCAATTCTATTTTTTAAAAAGGTGTATATTTATGTATTAATCAATTATTATTGTGATTATTTAGTTCTTGGTTGCTCTGTGTCTTCATTGTGGTCTCTCTAGTTGTGGCACGTGGTCTTCACTGCCCCACAGCACACAAGATCGTTAAGTTCCCTGACCAGAGATCAAACCCCTGTCCCGTGCCTCGGAAGGCAGATTCTTCATCACTGAACCACCAGGAAAGTCCCTGACACTGATATTCTGAAAGGCAAGTGTGGTCCAAAGAACATCAGGGTCTTTACAAGAAAGTGACAATACAAAGTGAAAAAAGCATTTTCTTTGTCAACAGTATTACTCACTGGAGAATTCGTGGACTGTGCCTATTCTTCCTGGGTGACAGTAAGATTGATAAGGGAAGCAGCTGGATAAATTTTTTTATTTGTCTTGTTTAAACTTGTCCGAACATCTACAAAAATTCTCTCCAATCAGACATTTTAGAATTGGACACAAATCATCAATTCCCATTTATATGTCCTCTCATTTATTGATATTTATTTAGTGTCACCATCCATCAAGGACAGTGCTAGGTCTTCAGAACTGTAGAAAACCTAGTCCAGACATTAGTAATAATTCTCAAGTTTACCAAAGGCAAACAGTCCAATGAAAACCCCTAGTCTACTTTCACACATCAAACCATTCCCCAATTAAGCTAAATCTTTGCTCAAAAATTGAATCATTTGTACTCAAGAGAAATTCCAATGTGAGCCATCTTGAAATTTGGTCACCTGTGGATGTTGAACAGACAGGGAAGCAAAGCAAGCTGGCTGAATACTAATAGAGAATTTGGTCTGAGTGGAAGTTGGATTATCTCTCTCATTTGAGATGCCTTAAAGAATCAATGAAAGAGCCACTGAAAGACCTAGTGTATCAGTTCTCGAGGCCTGTGATTGGCCCTACCAGCTGCAGGGGACGGGGAAATCCCATTGACCTAGTTTGCTACAGACTCACAGCACTAGGGATTAGCCCAGCCATTGCTTATGTGTTGATAGGATGAGGTGAACTGGGTTCCAGCCTAGTTCCCACACGGCATTAAAGACAGAAATGTCTTCGACAACCACCCACAGACTATGGAATAAACCCAAGCTTCCTAATCAAAAATTGGCACCAAATCACTGCCTCTCTTCCAATCTCCTGTTATTCCTCAATATAAACCCTGTGTTATAAGTAGGTGCTTTCCAGCTCTGTGACTGTAGATAAGTTTCTTTTCTTTTCCTTTATTTTTCTGTTTTTTCTTTTCCTTCCTTTTTTCTCCTTTCCTACTTCTCCGAGTTTCAATTTCTCCATCTGCACAATTAGAACGATACTAGTACTTACTTCTCAAGTTCTTGGATGATTAAATAAGTTAATACAAGTAAAGCCTGATGAAGTAGCAGCTAATACTACCATCATTACCAATCTTTCTATTCTTGGCAACAGCGAGACTTACAGTTCAGTATTATGTTTACCAAAGGCAAACATGTCCACTGAAAACCCGTCTTTTTTTCCACACAGCAAATCATTTCCCAATAAGCCTAAATCTTTGTACAGAAATTGAATCATTTGTACTCAAGGGAAATTCTAACGTGAGCCATCATGAAATCTGATCATGTGGATCTTCAATATTATTTAAGCATCCCTGCCTCCATGTCTGATTCCTGTCTAAAAATGCTTTCCCATTCTTCATTGTTGGCACTAGTCCAAATCACATACTGAAAGCTTAGTATAAATTCTACCCACTTATGAATCCTGAACTGCTCTCTGCACTCCATAGTAATCCTTTTATTGTAAAATATCACTTACCTTGACACTCACCATGTATTTCTATTATATTTTCATATGAAATATGTCTCTCATTGAGAAGATTCAACGCTGTGAGGGCAACAGATAAACTGCCTATTTCATTTTTAAATCTCTCCAAGCATCTACCTAGAACAATTCCTTAGTTTCCATGATTGTGTTCAGTTGATGGACTCAAAGGCCTTGCTAAGCCTTTAAAACAGTCAAAGAAGCTTATTCATGAGGTTTGAGCTTCAAACAGCCAATCATGTTCTTGTCCCATGGTAACTGCTACTGATGTAAACAAAGAAGTCAGTCATGGGATTTGAGTCTCATGAACATTACCTTTATTTTCCATCATGGACAATATTTAGGCGTCCATTCTATGTTTGTTTCTTTCTCTGTTTGCTTCCCTGGACCCTGGTGGTAAAGAATCCTCCTGCAATGCAGGAGACCTGGGTTTGATCCCTGGGTCAGGAAGATCCCCAGGAGAAGGGAATGGCTCCTCACTGTAATATTCTTGCCTGGAGAAATCCAAGGACAGAGGAGCCTGTTCATGGGGTCACAAACAGTCAGACACGACTGAGGTACTTTCACTTTCTATGCTTACTTGACATCAGACAACATCCCAGTCCTCCTCTGCCAGCCTTCTTCCTTCCACAAATATTTGTTGAGTGCCTCCCACGTGACCGACACTGTCGGACGTATAAGATACAATGACGAACATAACAACCACCAGTCCCGCTTTTATAAACTTGCAGTGCATCTGGGACTAAAAATTAGTAGTAACCCTGACACTCTGAACAATCTCAGAGAGTGACTAAGAATACAATTGTCTTCAGAGAAACTCACACCTTCGGCCTTATTTTTAGCATACAAACTTGGAAACAGCAACACACTCTCACCTTTGAAACTAACCACTTTTCAGAGATCATGGAAATTTGCTCAGGCTGCTTCATGAAAAGAACCAGCATGATAACTGTGGAGACTGAATGCAGCTCCTTTTATCTTTATTGACAGGGGTGTCATTTCAATGTGAGTAATGGCAATGCAATCAATAGTTAAGAAATGAAGTGCCTTTCCTTATACGCATAGCAGACAGCCTTGAGACAATATAGCTGGATCATTAGCAAAATATCTGAGGTGGGGGGATGTCATTTTCCCCCAACTCCAGTGCATCTGGGTTTTCAAAACTCATCTGTATTTTCAGAAGCAAACAATTCCCTTGTTTGGATCATCAGAACAAGAAACACCTTCTCACATAATTAAAACATGCAGCTCTTCCAAGGCGGCCACCCCATGCCAGCTAAGAAAGGCACAATCCATACTGGAGAAGAATTATGCATGAGCTAGGGCTAAGAGTTACACTTGGGTAAAATCCTCAATTACTGTAGCTTCATTAATGCATTCTCGGTGTCTCACTGCTGAGTGACTGTTCTGAGTAAATTGTGCTCTCATGCATGCACTCAAAGAAATGAAAAAATTCTGAATGAATAAGCAGTCAGCACGCAGGAGAGATTCTTCAGGCTACAGTTACAGCTACAGTTATTCAGAACTTCCTGTATTTATCACAATGGGAAGAAGAAGAACACGGAAATGTCATAGAACCACAGACTCTTAGGATTACAACAGACCCTAATGATCATTTGGTCATCCCTTCCCAGACCCTTCCCCATCCAAAGGATAAATCCTCTCAATGGATAAATAATCCCCGTGAAATGGTCACAGAGGATTGCACCAACAATTCTTCTCACAAGAACCTTGTTACCATTTCTTGACATATTCCTTTTCATTAATCATTACAAAATTTTTTATTTCTACCTAGCTACAACCTATCTTCCCCAAAGGTCCTCATTCTCCTCTCTAGGGCCACACCAAGTCATTCTAATCCTTCTTCCAAATAACAGTCCTCTCAATATTTTAAGGGCTGTCACATATTTCATCCTGTGAAATATGTGTAACAGTGTCCAGGATAGGGCTGCGAAAAGGTCATGGCACTTTTACATCAGGAAAACTATTACAAAACCATGACAGCTGGGCTTCATTCGCGTGGAAGATGCAGAGATATAAGGTGATCAAGAGAGGTACCCTTTAATCACCAGCTTCACTAACTTCCTTCCTACTGCTGTATCCCACACTTCCTCCTCCCTCGAGAAATAGCCCTGCCATCTAGCAAGTTGCTCAAACTATAAACTACCTCTCTCTCACCTTTCACATACAATCCATCAGCTATGTTCTAAATATACCTTAACTATATTCACTTATTTTTTTTATTTTTACTGCTACTATTCTAGTCCAAGTTATTATATTTTAAGCTTGTGATTTCTCACGACTATTCACCCCCACTTCCATGCTTGCCTGTCTCTACTCTAATAGGAAATTGGATCACATTGCACCCACTGGTCCAAACACTTCACAGGTTTCCTGCTGCCCCCAGGATGGAGATCAGTGTTCCTAACACAGCCATCCAAGGCTGTGTCCTCTTCTGACCACTGCGTCCTTTCTGCTTCCTTCTGTTCCGTCTCCACACTGGCCTTCCTGCTGTCTCTCTCTGATGAGGAAGAGGCAGACAAAACTACTCTGAGCAGGAGACTGAAGAGGGAACGTCATATGTGAAATAGGAGAGGCAGATGGACAAACAGGACTTGTTGTCACAAGTCAAGAAAAGAGAGAACTTCCGAAGGGGAGCAGGCTCAAGAAACTCAAATGCTACAAGGTCAAAGTAGGATGAGATTGGGCATCCACGAAGCCACGGATAACTGTAATAAAAACAAGCCTCTAGGCGAAACTTTCAGTGGCAGAGAGTGCTGAGGGGTGAGGCATAAACTGAAGGTGAGGGAAGGGATCAAGGAAGGGAGAAAGAGGCCGGAAGGAGAAATCCAAAGAGAAAAATGTGTTTCTGATGTGTGTTAGTTGCTCAGTCGTGTCTGACTCTTGGCAACCCCATGGATTGTAGGGCACCAGACTCCTCTGCCCATGGAATTCTTAGGCAAGAACAGGGGAGTGGGTTGCCATTCCCTTCTCCAGGGGTTCTTCTCGATCCAGGGATTGAACCCCATCTCTTGCATTGCAAGCAGATTCTTTACCATCTGAGCCAACAGGGAAGACCTGTGTTTCTAATAGGAAGGTCCTATTAGAAAAGTGAATTTTTTTTTTTCCAGCCCTTCACTTTTAGTCTGTATGTGTCTCTTGTTTTGAGGTGGGTCTCTTGCAGACAGCATATATAGGGGTCTTGTTTTTGTATCCATTCAGCCAGTCTTTGTCTTTTGTTTGGGACATTCAACCCATTTACATTTAAGGTAATTATTGATAGGTATAGTCCCGTTGCCATTTACTTTGTTGTTTTGGGTTCATGTTTATACAACCATTCTGTGTTTCCTGTCTAGAGAAGATGCTTTAGCATTTGTTAAAGAGCTGGTTTGGTGGTGCTGAATTCTCTCAGCTTTTGCTTGTCTGTAAAGCTTTTGAATTCACTGGGAAGACCCAGAGGGATCGGGTGGAGAGGGAGGTGGGAGTGGGGATCGGGATGGGGAACACATGTAAATCCATGGCTGATTCATGTCAATGTATGACAAAAACCACTACAATATTGTAAAGTAATTAGCCTCCAACTAATAAAAATAAATGGAAAAAAAAAGAAAAGTGAAAGGTTGAAGGCAAAAGGAGAAGGGGGTGGCAGAGGATGAGATGGTTAGATAGCATCACTGATTCAGTGGACATGAATTTGGGCGAACTCCAGGACATAGTAGAGAACAGAGGAATCTGGCCTGCTACAGTCCATGGGGTTCCAAAGAGTCGGACGCAAGTTAGTGACTGAACAAAAACAACTAATTAGAAAAGTTAGGCAACATGAAAGAAGTTGACTGATTAAACAAGGCTATTGAAGAGGTAAGACGTCAGATCAAGGTGACACAAACTTACGCAAAATAGCTGGCACTGTGTTTGGTATATAGTGAGTGAGTCTTCAAGGAGCAGTTTAGATACAAGAATAACTGGTATTGACATTCTTCTTATGAGAAGGAAAACTAGTAAATTCTGAAGATAGAGAAGGATCCTATAGAGAAGAGAAGGAATTCTTATCGCATGTTTAAAAAGAGACAGACTATAGATTTAAGGACATTACCTGTGAAATGTAAACAAATGTTTAAAACCTTTTAACAAGTGTACTTTTCACACTAAATCAGTAAGCATTTTCTTTAGTCTTCAGACTTCACCCAGATTCCACTATAAAAACCACTCCTGCTTTTCTATGCCTCCTCATTTACCAAGAAAGATACTTCTTAGCATCTCAACATGAATTAATCCCACACTAAATTGGAGACTCATCTTTCACATTTCATTTTGCCTTAAAGGAGGAACTGAGACTTTGACCCACTGTATGAAACTATAGCTCACTGATGTCTTATTTAAAGGTTTAAATTTGGTGTATTCATGTCAAAAGTGTGTACCAGTAAATCACGTTGCTGTTTATCCAGTATCTGAAGCCAATAACTTAAAGAAAAATGTTAAAGTATGCATATCCTTAAGGGCCAAGTTTAGAAATACTACTGAGTTTATTTTACGGTTGCCCAGAAAAGTTATTGCTACTATTTGCAAATAGAAAAGTACAAGTCAGTTTCTGATAGGAGGGCCTCTGGGCCTGAAAGAGATTACGGGTCTGGGAGGTGATTAACTGTAACTTTCTTGAAAACAACTGCTCTGAAATTTCTTGTCAAAGATTTGTTTAAAATAAGACATTGTATACCTTATCAGAACTCTTTTTACTAAAAGAGGTAAATTATGAATGTTCCCAATTGTCTCAAGATACCTGATTTCTACTAAATGGTAATTTCCATGAAAGCAATCAATGTCCTTTATTAAAAATTCAAAACTTCTGGCATATGGCAGGGTATTTTACAAATTAATTAATGAACGAGACAAATGTCTTAAATAAAGAGAACTAGTCTGGCCATTGCCATTATAATAATACATTCTATATATTTTAAAACACTGTGTGAAATAGTAGAGAGAGGAGTGGAAGCAAACAGCTGTAGGTCTCCATCAAACCTTGTACTATTTAGCTATATGACTTTGGGCCAGACACTTGGTCTTTTTGCACCTTAGTTTACCCATCTGTGCAATGCGTTAATACAGTTTATTTCATAGAATTACTGAAGGGATTAAATGAAGTACCACATATAAGTACCTAGCACAGCTCTTGTAATATAACAAGCATAAAATAAATATTTGTTACTTTCTACTTCTTCCCCTTAAAAAAGTAAAAAAGGCAATTCTTGCTCTCAAAAATCCCACATCCAATAGGATATCAATATATAAAAATATAAAAGTACATATGATATTGAATAACATCAAAATCAATTATAAAAATACAGTGAAATACAAGTAATGTTAGAGGACTGAAGGAAAAGAATGTTAGATGTAAATAATTTGTGGAAGCAACAAGAAGCAAACACAATAAAATATGAAGAAATATTAAGTAGACATTTTCTTTCTTTTTCTTCTCTCTTCATTCTACAAGATTCTTCAATAAAATATGATATTTCTAGCAAAATACATCTGTTCTCTTCATTCTCCTCCGTGTATGTGTGCTTAATCACCAGTCATGTCTGACTCTCTGCAAATCCATGGACTACAGCCCACCAGGCTCCTCTGTCCATGGGAGTCTCCAGGCAGGAATACTGGAGTGGGTTGCCATTTCCTCCTCCAGGGGATCTTCCTGACCCAGGGATCAAACCAGTGTCTCCTGCATCTCCTCTTTGGTAGGCATTCTTCACCCGCTGAGCCACCAAAGAAGTCTCACCCTCCTCAGCACTATATAATTTTAACATCCACTGCTAAGGTTAACAGTCATGAACTAGCACAGTCAATGAGGAGTAGACACAAGGTTAAAAAGAAAAAAAAAATCAAGTAGCTTACTTTCTTCTTGAGAAAAGGGAAAATTAGCCTTCATGATTCAAGACCTGGTCAAGTCATTTCCTCTCGCAGCCTCCCAGCTTCTCAGAGCCGTCGAGTGCTTCTCTGGCCTCCCTGTCCCCCACATCACTGCCGCACGCATGATGTCACCTGAGCACGCTGGCTACTCGTCAGCGGCCGGAACTTGTATCAATCTCGGCACCCATCCTCTGCTGTCCCCGCGCCCCTACCCAGGGTGGAACATAATGTTTTGCACAGAATCAGAAATCAATAAACATTTGTTCAGTGAGAAAGCAAATGAATTTCAACTTCCTTTAAATCGTTTTATATTCACTGTCTTGACTCAAGAGTTGGCATTAAAAAAGCATGCCTTCTTGCTAATGCCTTAATACAGTTGTTTCACCTGTATTAACAGCATCTTTACAATAATACTGTAAGCTCCTTCGGGTGTAGTCCTCAATCTATGTTTCCTTGTTTCTGTCACCACCCACCTCTACCCTCAGAGTGTTCAGCACAACAGCAGAGAAAGCTCATTAAGTGCTTGCTGGTTTACTTACTCCCAACAGCAAAGAATCCGCCTGCAGTGCAGGAGACCATGGTTCGATTCCTGGGTCGGGAAGATCAGCTGGAAAAGGGAAAGGCTACCCACTCCAGTATTATGGCCTCAAGAATTCCATGGACAGTCCATGGGGTCACAAAAAGTCAGACACGAATGAGTGACTTTCAACAACAACAACAGCATATTAAAACAAGGAGACACATCACTTTGCCAACAAAGGTCCCTATACTCAAAGCTACAGGTTTTCCACTAGTCATGTACCGATGTGAAAGTTGGACCATGAAGAAGGCTGAGTGCCAAAGAATTGATGCTTTTGAACTATGGTGCTGGAGAAGATTCTTGAGAGTCCCTTGGACTGCAAGGAGATCCAACCAGTCAATCTTAAAGGAAATTAACCTTAAATATTCATTGGAAGGATTGGTGCTGAAGCTCCAGTACTTTGGCCCCCTGAAGCGAAGGGCTGACTCATTGGAAAAGACCCTGATGCTAGGAAAGACTGAAGGTAGAAGGAGAAGAGGGTGACAGAGGATGAGATGGTTGGATGGCATCACTGATTCAATGGACATGAGTTTGAGCAAGCTCCAAGACATAGTGAAGGACAGGGAAGTCTGGCCTGCTGCAGTCTACAGAGCTGCAAAGAGTTGGACATGACTTAATGACTGAACAACAATAACAAGAAAGTATTTTCTAACAACTAAAGTGAGAACTTCATTTGTAGGTAGAGATTATCTTATGTGTATAGACTAGGATTTTCTATTGTTTTAAAAATAGAAAGCTATCTTAACAGTGCTTCCTTCACACCATTAATCATATTCCCCTTCACTTCCTATCAAAAAGCCATCTCATGTGTACACTGCACTTCCAAGTTTGACTGGTAAAGAAATTCATCTGATGAATCATCTAATGGTGTCTGCAAAAGAATCATAAAGGACACCCGTGTGAGCAATAACAGCAGATCAAATTCTGCCTTCTTCTCATTTGCCAGTCTACTGGCAGCTTGGCACAGTAGCTGCTATCCTAGAATATTGTGTTTTAACATCTAATCCAAAACACTTCATATGAGATACAAAAGTCAAATAAGAAAAATGAAAACATTAAAGAGAAGAGAATTCCCTCTGAAGCCAAATGGGAATTGGTTTAGCCAAGAAGAGAAGAGCTAAGGGAGATATAAATAATAAGAGTAGAAAAGACACACGCTTTGAGTCAGAAAGCACATTCAATTATCTACCGATCCAGTACATATTTACTGCACACTCACTATGTGCCACGCACTGTGTGATGTGCGAGGGGCAAAAACCTAAAATAGATGCGTCCATGCCTTGAAGGAGCTCACGGTTAATAAGGAGACAAAAAAGAAAATAAATACCCAGAAGTCAGCATGAGAAATACCACTGAGTGGCAGAGAGTAGCAGCCACGGCTGTTGCAGAAAGAGAAATTGGGTGCCCTTCTCGTTTGGAGGGTCAGAAAACTATTTCCAGTGGTGGTGACCCAAGTCGAGAGCCAAAACATAAACAAAATGGCTTGGTACAAAGGGTCAGGTGAGAAAGGAGAAAGGAGATCAGCGTGGGTAGAAGAATCCCAGAAATAAGACAGACTGTGAGATGTATATTCATGAGTCTGAGAAAAGTTCAGCATGGCTGGACTGCCATCCCAGCTCTGCAACCAGCTGTGTCACTTCTGATACACAAAATCCTTCTGAGTCTCAGTTTCCTATCATTTCAACACTTCCCCTTCACACTACTGACACAGATACTGGCCCCTAGAGGGGGTTTAAGGAACATCAGTTCCTTTCTGTCTCCTCCCTTTCCTTTTGTGAGCCAAGAGACAACCCCACTCCAAACCCAAATTCTTTCCCTCCTGAGGAGCTCATTAGCCAATTCACATTGGCTCAAGATTCACCTGACCATTTAAAGAACTGTGCTTTTTTCATGCAGAACCTTTTTTTTTTTTTTTTTTTAAATCAGTTTAGAGCTGATCTTTAGTTTTTCAGGCTTGGTTGTTTATGTGGATACAAAAGTCCACAATTCCATTTTCAAAAGTCTTCAGGTCTAATGGAGTATTCAATTAGATTCTTCTAATGCTTCTGATCCAGGGCCACATCTTACCATTCAGACCTCTCCTAAGGCTGCCTTCTCCATCTGAAATTCTCTTTTTGAGAAAGTCTGACAATTTTCCTCAATACAGCTCAGTATCTTTTTCTCCTCTTCCTTTATTACATGTCCTCGGCTAAATGAGTATCTCAGATGGGTTTTCCTTTACCCTTTAACATACATTAATTTGCCCTAGAAAAATGGAAACCATCCAAAATGATATCATTATGTGCTTATTAATTTTATTATTTCTCTCCTTATTTAGTCCCTATATCTTCTATTCCCTCATTATTTACTCATTAAAGTAACATGCATATTGTATACCTGCAAAGAATAAGACATTGTGCTTGCCCCACATGGTCTTCCTTAAGGGAAACAGAGAGTTAAGAATTTCAAGGAGTTTAGAGTCTAATGAGGGAAATATAACAGGAACATGTAAAGTTAAGAAAATGAAGTAAATAAAGAATGGGGTAAAATAACTAACAATAAGGTATATAAGCTCAAATAAAAGAACACAGGACTCTGCATGAGGATCTAGGTGTAAAGGCTAGCTGTTCTGTTTTGGAGACGTACATGATATGCGTTCAATCCCTGGGCCAGGAAGATCCCCTGGAGGAGGAAAGGGCAACCCACTGCAGTTTTCTTGCCTGGAGAGTCCCACAGACAGAGAAGGCTGGCGGACTAGAGTCCATGGGGTTGCAAAAGAGTCGGACACAACTTAGCGAGTGAGCACGCACAGGCGTCCTGTTTTCTGCAGCCTTGAACCATTTGCTTAACCTCTCTGAGTCACTCTGTACAAAGAGGGAGACAGTTCTATGTCCTTACGTTGTTTTTTTTTTTTAATCTCTTTAGGTAAAATGTTATTTCATTGAAATAAAGCATATGAAATTTCTCTATAAACTGTAAAATCTCAGATGATTTTAAGGAACCTAACTACTAACTGAGAAGGGATACTCCAATAGTGGAGACCGACATATTGCACTCACCAGTCACTCACATACAGTCCTCATGAAGACTAGTTGTCGTCGGCAGGAGAGTTCCCAAGGTGATGACCGTGTGCCGTTCTCTGGTACACATGTTTGCTTTGACGTACACAGCATTTTTAAAAGGGAATTTGAAAGCCCTCAGAAGAGATATGTACTTTCCAGCTTATCTGATCCACCACCTAATTCCCTGAGCAGGTAAGAATTTACTATTGCTGTCAGATATCTGCAACAAAGCCTCAAGTCTCCTGAATATGCCCACCTAGGGCAGGTCAACTCTGTTTATCACTCTGGGGGTAGGCAAATGCTTTACATACACTTACATGTGTGAGCCTAGGTGTGTGTCCCTGTTCTCCCTATTAGGGTTCTCCCTTGATCACACATAGTTTCACTGTTTTCTCTGCTGACTCTGCATTAACCATTTCTCTGTCTTTTCTCTACTCTCTCCCTCTATTTTCTCAGTCACCACTGTCATCATATTTGCACCCATTGTATTATCTCCAAAAATACTTCAGAAACTCAATAGCTTTAAGTAAGGAACTATGGGTTTTTTCTGAATAATGCCTTTCCACTTCAAGCCCACAAACATCTGTCTAATATTCTGGGCTAGATTCTAGAATGTGAACAGGCAATTACAGGTGAATGTGGCAGGTGCAGTGACAGAGATTCAAAGAATTGCTTGGGAGAGAAAGAAAATCGACTTGTTCAGCCTACCTGAGAAGGTCACAGAATGCTTTACAAAGAGGAGGCAGTATTTGAGGTAGCCCATGAGCAGTAAGAAGAATTTTCCCAAGTGAAGAAAGGACAGTGTTTAAGCAAAGGCACAGGGATTAGAAAATTCAATATACTGGGGAGTGAATCATTTATACACAGAAATAATCTTCTGGAGCAGGTTAATAAACCATATTTGGACTGCTGTAAAGAAAAAAACTGCCTAAAGGGTCTTTTTTTTTTTTCCTAAAGGGTCTTTTAAAAGGTTTGACAGAGGCTAGAGGTAACCTGCTTAAGGCTCTACCCATAAAAAATATTTAATAGACTCGCTCTTCCCTATTACTCCTGTGAAGCAACTGCATTAATATAAAACTTTACAGCCCAACAGAGAGGACGGCCAGGGTGTGACCACCCCTGACTCTTGCTACATCCATGACACAATGCCAATCAATCAAGACATTCATCGCTATGAAGTCTGGATATAGTCTCAGAATTTGTCCCAACAGAGACTTCTATGAGGCCCACTATTAACCTGTCAGAGTTGGTACTTGAAATTAAACCTAATTTGATTTCAGTTCTTGGGCTTCCCAGGCAGCTCAAATGGTAGAGAATCTGCCTACAGTGCAAGGGACTCAGGTTTGATCCCTGGGTCAGGAAGATCCCCTGAAGAAGGGAATGGCTACCCACTCCAGTATTCTTGTCTGGAAAATTCCATGGACAGAGGAGCCTGGTGGGTTACAGTCCATGGGCTTGTAAAAAGTTGGACACGATTGACTGACTTCCACTCACACTCACTCTAGGTTATATATTGAGAAGGAGGGGGTGACTAAAAGATATATCACAATCCAGAAGGAAACCTTTCACTATATCCCATATCTGGACATGCAGAGCCCACGAATGTATTTCTGCCCTACCCATCTTAGGCTGTATGTGGCTGTGACAGGAGTGGCCCTCTTTATAGTCTGGACACTAAATACACCCAAGAGAATCATAGATTTTAGTCATCTAAAGTCCCAAATTCCACAAAATTGACTGTAGCTTTTTGAAAGTGATAAGCGTTATCGATTTTAAATCAATAAGAAAATGTTAGCCTGTATTATTTAACAAAAGCATCCTAGCAACACCATTAGTATGGACAGGCTGCACGGAACCAAGCCCCCAAACCAATTCACAAAGCTCCTATAACATATATATGTAAATTAGCCACCAAAGCCAAAAATGCTTAGAAAAACATCCACTTTCACACACTGACTGATTAAATGATTTCCTCCATAAGCATAAACAGTTTAGAGAAGAAAAGCCCAGGACTGATTGCTCAGACTCTCCAGGGTGAAGGAAACAAACACATTAAAAAAAAATCCTCAGCTTCACGAGGTATGCTTTGCCAACCCCCCAAGGAGCAACCTTAGAATCTGCTACAGGCTGCAGCAGCCACCTGCCCACTTTCTCAGCAGTCAAAATATGCTAAGCAGTGATTATCAACAGGGAGGAGGATCAAAGAGTTGAGGCAATGATTAAGCAAGATACCATCCCTGCTAACAGTTTTCTGTAGAGGTTGTGAGTGATGGAAGTTTGAGTAATTTCAAATTTCAATCAATTCCACATGAGATTAGCCTATTCTGTGCTCCCCTTTGTAGAAAGTCCTGTTGCTCTGGTTTTCTGGGCACATTGACAACAGGAGTTATCATCAAAGTCAAGTTGATCTGCTACCAGAATCTGAACCTGACCAAGTAAAATCTGTCCATTTGAAGCCATTAAGGAAAAAAAAAAAAGCCTACAAGCCCATGGAAGGAGACCACGACAAGACCAAAAAGACTCTCAGATTGTTATGCAAAAACAGGCTTGGAGTAAGTCTTCATTTGGAAGGTATGACCAAATTACTCTGAAGGAGGTGACTGGTTTTCATCATGGAATCAGACTGTTGGGAGGTGTGAGATGGGGACTAGAAATTGCTATGATTTTATAAATGCCACTTGGATCTTGTCTTGTCATTTATTGGCTGTATGAGCCTGGATCCCTCAACTTCACTGAACCACACTCCTCCTCTCTGGGTGAGCGACATCTGTTTCTTGCTCCGTTTATTTACAGGGTAGAGATGAAAGAATAGGAGAGAGGACAGATTATGACAATTAGAGATAAGGTGTATCTCATATATGGTCTCCTTTAATCTTCACTGCAACCCTACAAAGCAGTTATTACATTATTTTTTTAAGTGAAGAAACTGGGACCTAGAGAGATTGAGTGACAAGTCCAACATGACCCAGCTAGCAAGTGGCAGAAACAGAGTTCAAGTCTTGACTCAAAAGTTAACATTCTTTTCACTGCACTCTATCTGCCTCTTTAGATTATAAAAATTTTAAAAACAGTGGCCATATCTGAGCTCTCCTTGTATCCCTAAGGCCCTAACACATTTATTACACATTAGGTACTCACTAAAGATTTGATGAATAAGCGAAGAATGTTTTTAAGTATACATACTGACTGAGCTCAACCTAGCTAAGCAAACATTGAGTGGGTACAACCCTATAGTCAGAGGTTCTGTTTCTACTTAGGAGGGAGAGTTTCAAAGATAAACAATATTCACTTCCTGCCCTCAAGGGAGCCAAAGAACAAAATCCACCTTCTCCCAGAATCTACCTTTACTTCTGTCTTCTGCAGTATCAGAGAACTGTGGACTCCATTTTGAACACATGCTGGAAATGTTTGAAGTCACTTCTCGGCTAATCTTTGAGGCTTAATCAGAAGTTGGAATAGAGGCTCCTTTAGCTCATAGCAGAATGAGGAGCTGGGGGAGAGCTGTTTTCATTTACACTTTAGGAATGTTAGGTAAGTTATGTTTGGCCCAAAGATTCAAGTTTTGGAAGGCAAATGGAACCAAATATTCACTATGCTTTTTATAAGCCAGTTTTTTCTCTTTCCAGTTTGCCTTGGGTATCTCAGGTTAAACAACACTGATATTATGAAAACAAGGAAGATGCTTGAACGAAATTAATACTTAAAGAAGACTCAAAATGCAAGGAATTAGAGAAACATGATAAGCACAAAGTAGTAATGTTATACCAATTAAAAGGAAGAGAGATAGGTGTCCTTGGACTAACATGGGCCACAAGAAGTCTCTGGCACTGAAAAATCTTTATGATGTAAAGGGTGCATCCTAAAGCAAGGGAGTAAGTTGCAGGAAAAGCAGTAAGACTCTTGTCCAACAACGATTATGGAAGAGGGGCAGTGACTACCATGGTACTGAAGACTTGCTGCTGCTAAGTCACTTCAGTCGTGTCCGACTCTGTGTAACCCCACAGACATCAGCCTACCAGGCTTCCCCGTCCCTGGGATTCTCCAGGCAAGAACACTGGAGTGGGTTGCCATTTCCTTCTCCAATGCATGAAAGTGAAAAGTGAAAGGGAAGTTGCTCAGTTGTGTCCGACTCTTAGCGACCCCATCGACTGCAGCCCACCAGGCTCCTCCGTCCATGGGATTCTCCAGGCAAGAGGACTGGAGTGGGGTGCCATTGCCTTCTCCAGAAGACTTGCTACGCTAGCACAAAACAGGGAGGTTTATTAGGTCTGTCCCTGGTCTAGACAGAATATCCAAAAAGGCTATCAAATCTCCTCTTATTCAGATTCTAGGCTCACCATGTAACTTGCAAGGGTAGAAGGATATTTTTAAAAAATAAACAACCTTTCAGGACATATGTATTTCCTAGTATCTCTTGGCGTTTGCTCCATTCATTCAGCCAGGTCACTCTGTATTCATTGCCTCAAGTAAAGGATGACAGCAAAACAAACAAACAAACAAGGTCAATTTTTGACCTTTGTGTTTTAAAAGTCTCTCTCTTAGCTCTTGTGTTTTAATCACTTTCACCTCTTATATTTAGCACTTGGTTAGAAATCCTAGTAAGTTTGTTGTTGTTCAGTCACCAAATCATATCTGACTCTTCACAACCCCATGGACTGCAGCATGCTGGGCTTCCCTGACCTCACCATCTCCCAAAGTTTGCCCAAATTCATGTCCATTGAATCGGAGATGCCATCCAACGATTCATCCTCTGTTGCCCTCTTCTCCTAGCAAGTACAATAAGGCAATAAAAAGAAACAAAAGGGATATAGTTTTGAAAAGTATTAGTTAAGCTCTATTTATGGATGACATAGTTAGGTTCATTAAATAAGGAATCAATCTACAAAAATCCTACTGAAGTGAATAAGCAAATTAGACATGTTTCAGAATAAAATGTCAATAAACAAATATACATTGTATTTTCATATGTTAGCAGTGGATTACTAGGAATTAAACTTTTAAAAATATCATTTATATCACCATTAAAATATGAAATATTTAGACATAAAATTAAAACATATAGAACACTGCTGAGAAAAATTAAAGAAAATTTAAGTAAGTGGATAAAAAAGAGGTCATATTCATGTATTGGAAGACTCAGGATGTTAAGATGCATTTTCTGCCTAAATCAGTTTATAGGTTCAACAGGAAATTCAACCAAAATTCTAGTAGGTTTTAAAAATAGAATTGACAAGTTGATTCTAAAAGTTACATGAATAAATAAAGGAACTAGGATAGATAAAATGATTTTGCTAAAAAAAAAAAAAGAACAAAGTTAGAGAACTTATAATATTTGATGTCAAATCTTACTAACTATAGTGAAGAAAAGAAGCCAGGTGCAAAAGAGTATATACTACATGATTCCATTTATATTAAACTCTAGAAAAACTAATCTAGAGAGATAGATAACAAATTAATGGTTTCCTGAGGTCAGGGAGGAGTAGAAGGTAGTGATTAACTGGGAAAGGCCACAAGGAAACCTTCTAGGCAAGTAAAATGCCTTACACCTTGTCTATGGTGGTGGTCATTAAAAAAAATAAATAAATAAATAAATAAAAGTCTCTCTCTCTTAGCTGGAGTAACAGAAAGAACTCCTGTGCATTTGGAAGAACACAGGGTAAATAATGCCAAAGCTTCTTACCTCCATGACTAAAACTTCCCTAGGCGAGGAGGAGGAAGCCTTTGGAGGAGAATCAAGGAGTGTGGCAAAGTTACAAACATTTTGAAAAGGAGGGCTGTATCATGCTCAGCATAGCGATGGGTCAAGGGGACACAGATCTCCCACATAGTCTTGTATGGGTCATTCACAGAGAGGATCTCAGAAAGGAACTCAGAGAGGTGACCAGTATCTCAGAAGAAATTCACTTGAAATTTACAAAGGTCATTTACTAGCAAAATGTCTGGCATATAGTGGAATCAAATAATTACTGAGTATGAATGGAGTCATATCTGGCAATACTACGCTCTTTCAGATACTAGGTCTGGGGACCAGCCCCTGATAACAGTGACTGAATTAAAGCCAGCACGATGGGATGTGGAAAACTATCTGTGAGAAATGCTATCAGCTAAGCAGGGAAAAGCAGAACTATATTATATTTAGGTCTCCACTTTGCTATTTGTTATAGCTGCTGTGAGATCATGATTTCCCTGCACCTAGCTTCACTCTGATCTGTCCGCAGCTCATGCTGCACAGAACTGGACTTACAAGTCACGGACACCATTCTTATTTCTCTCCGAGGCCTCACTGGATGGAAATAGCCATTAGGTGATGACTAGGGAGTAACCTGTGTGCCCGCCAGTGCTGCCTCCTGCTCAGTAAGAGGCCTGCCCTAATTTTAGGATTTTAGATGCGGTGAGCAGCACCTAACAGATAGCTGGATGTGATGGCTGAGCCTTTTAGTGCCTTCATGTGTCACAGGCAAGTTGACAAGGTTAAGACAGTTCTGTTTAATGCCAGTTTTGAAATCAGTGTGGCTCTGGCAAATTCTGAAAGCTTGAACCTTACATAACCAAAAATGGGGAACAAAGTTCCTTCCTCGATTTGGAATAGTGCTTCTATGGAATCTATAAGTGTGACATACTTTAAAAATCTGACATATAACCAAAAGCATGCAGGAAAGATGCTATGTAAATCAAAACATACATAAAAAGCTCCTGATAAAACTGTGGCTAAAGGAAACCCTGTAATAAATCATTTTGTATACAAAATCTCTCCCTTTCCTTCTTCTAGAAGATATTCTCCAAGGGGAGGGACTGTGTATCCCCAACTTTTGAACTCCAGTGTCCAGTACTAATGCTTGGCATAATAGGTGCCTAGTAGGCAAAGCCTTCGACTGTGTGGATCACAATAAACTGTGGAAAATTCTGAAAGAGATGCAAATACCAGACCACCTGACCTGCCTCTTGAGAAACCTGTATGCAGGTCAGGAAGCAACAGTTAGAACTGGACATGGAACAACAGGCTGGTTCCAAACAGGAAAAGGAGTATGTCAAGGATGTATATTGTCACCCTGCTTATTTAACTTATATGCAGAGTACATCATGAGACACGCTGGGCTGGAAGAAGCACAAGCTGGAATCAAGATTGCCAGGAGAAATATCAATAACCTCAGATATGCAGATGAAACCACCCTTATGGCAGAAATGAAGAGGAACTAAAAAGCCTCTTGATGAAAGTGAAAGAGGAGAGTGAAAAAGTTGGCTTAAAGCTCAACATTCAGAAAACTAAGATCATGGCTTCTGGTCCCATCACTTCATGGGAAATAGATGGGGAAACAGTGGAAACAGTGTCAGACTTTATTTTGGGGGGCTCCAAAATCGCTGCAGATGGTGACTGCAGCCATGAAATTAAAAGACGCTTATTTCGTGGAAGGAAAGTGATGACCAACCTAGCTAGCATATTAAAAAGCAGAGACATTACTTTGCCAACAAAGGTCCGTCTGGTCAAGGCTATGGTTTTTCCAGTGGTCATGTATGGATGTGAGAGTTGGACTGTGAAGAAAGTTGAGCACTGAAAAATTGATGCTTTTGAACTGTGGTGTTGGAGAAGACTCTTGAAAGTCCCTTGGACTGCAAGGAGATCCAACCAGCCCATATCCTAAAGGAGATAAGTCCTGGGTATTCATTGGAAGGACTGATGCTGAAGCTGAAACTCCAGTACTTTGGCCACCTCATGCGAAGAGTTGACTCACTGGAAAAGACCCTGATGCTGGGAGGGATTAGGGGCAGGAGGAGAAGGGGACGACAGAGGATGAGATGGCTGATTGGCATCACCGACTCGATGGGCATGAGTTTGAATAAACTCCGGAAGTTGGTGATGGACAGGGAGGCCTGGCGTGCTGCGATTCATGGGGTCGCAAAGAGTCGGACACGACTGAGTGACTGCACTGATCTGAACTGAGGCACTGAGTCAGTGTTTAGTAACAAACCTAAATAACCAGCCATTAATGTACCTATTTTGCAAAGTTTTGATATTTCAAGGCTTTCCTTAAACAGAATACTTAGAATATTTTGGAATATTTCCTTCAACTTGGGAGAAAATATTATTTTTGGAAAAATGGTGGTGGAAATGCATATTTCCAGATCAGGACAGTAAAGAAGACAGAATCATATACCTAACCAGAAAACCAAGACCTGACTGCATATAGCACTTCTGCTCTACCCAAGTAGTCTACCACTTTTGGAAGAATAAAAGAGTGGTGTAAGTGTCAGCACAAAGATGGAACTACTCATCTCTGCTGGTGGACAAGTCTGATGAAAGGCTCCTTGGAGAAGGCGGCCATGAAGTGTTTCTGGAAGATGAGAAAGTGCCCCTCAGGGGATCAGGAAGAGGCAGGGTGGGCATACATAAGCTAAGGGAGCAGGGTGAGGCACAGAGGTGTGGGAATGTGAACCAGCCCCACATGTCTGAGGGTGTGCAGAGCTCAGAAGACCTACAGTTTGAGGCTCAGTGAATACTGAGGGAAGACATAAATCTGGAGGGGTATAAAGAAAACCCAAAACTTACCAGGTTTTAAAGGTCAAATTACGGATTTTGAGACTTTATGGTATGAACAATGGAGGTACTTGGTTTTTGAGTCTCCAGGACAATCTCTTGATTAGATTTATGCTTTAGGAAGATCACTTTCAGCAACAGAGAAGACAGACTGTAAACCAGGAGACAGGAAGAATCTTAAAGATGCAATTTTAATATTCCCATATGAGGTGCTGTGAGTGTAAACCGAGGTGTTCAATAGCCGGGGATGAATAGGAGAGAAGGGAACAGCTAGGTCCAACTTTCTTAATTAAGGAAGTAGAATAAATGGGACTTGGGTTTGAAAGACAGGGAGCAGGAGGAGGGTAGGAAGGTTTCCTAGTTTATTGCTTGAGTAATTGAAGACATCAAAGGATAATGCACAGAGCTGGGGAATATAGAAAATAGAGCAAGTGTTGATGGAAGTATATTAAGGACAATTTTATATATGTAAAGCATGGGGTATATACATATGCTATCAAGGTTGACATTTAGATTTGTGAGTCATTAACATTATTTCAAGCAGAATATGAATAGATTATATCACCCAAGGAAAATGGATGGAGTTTATCAAGACCTGAGAATAGCAGTGTTTTAGGGGTAGATGGAGGAGACGGCAATGGCACCCCACTCCAGTACTTTTGCCTGGAGAATCCCATGCACGGAGGAGCCTGGTGGGCTGCAGTCCATGGGGTCGCTATGAGTCGGACACGACTGTGCAACTTCACTTTCACTTCTCACTTTTATGCATTGGAGAAGGAAATGGCAACCCACTCCAGTGTTCTTGCCTGGAGAATCCCAGGGACGGGGGAGCCTGGTGGGCTGCCGTCTATGGGGTTGCACAGAGTCGGACACGACTGAAGCGACTTAGCAGCAGCAGCAGCAAGGGTAGATGGAAAATGAGGTGCCTCTGAAGCAGGATGAGAACAGTCAGAGAAGTGAGCAAGAAAAATGGAAAAACGTCTTTTCATTTTCTTCTCAACAAAGATTTTAAGAAGTGACCTAGAGAAAGAATGATTAAGAAATCCCAACTAACTTTATGAATAGGCTTGTTACAGTTCCTTTTCCTTTAGACTAGCAGATTATGAGAGAATGACATAAGAATGCCTTTTTTATTTTCCCTTAAGAGAGAAATGTCTATTTGACAATCATTCCTACTGATCATTTCTGAATCATTCCCCAAGAAATTCACAATGGTTGTTGACAATAATGAAGTAAAATGCCATATAGCTAGATGGATATGAGTATCTCTATTTGTATATAGTCATCACCATGTACTTATAATATACACACCATATATTAATATATATACATACATGATGTATTAATATATATATACACATACATCCCCACCTCACAATGTTGGGTTGGCCAAAAAGCTAGTTTGGGTTTTTCCATTAGATGGTGCACGAAAACCCAAACGAACATTTTTGGCCAATCCAATAGTAACTGTTTTGACCCTTCCTAGTCATAATGTAATGAAATACAAATGTACTAAGCTCAGATTGTTAATATCACTCCTCTTACTTCAGGGTTAAACATGACCCTGACAAAAGAGCTTATTAAACCTTCCAGACAATAGGTGACAAAGAAAAAATATCAAACACAAAAAGGAAAGTAAACTGATATTTATTCTTAATCTATTATGAGGAAAAACTATTCTAGGTTCATTAGATCCATTATGCCTTTAATCATCTTGCAAACTGCATTGGCATTGGAGATTCCACAGATTCCATGGATAATCACAGTTTTGTGAGGATGATGGCTAGTGTACCCTCGGCTTCAGACCTGCCTCATCGCACTGTTCTCTCCTCTCAATTTGAAAACAACCACTCCATGCTTAAACTTAGCCATGTTTCCAACACTGGTTCTATAATCAGAACTTCCTACAGGATTTGTGAAAACTAATCAGTCCCGTCTCCAAACTTCTCATATAAGGATTTCAGATGGGTTGCTAGATTCCTGTTTTAATAAAGCACCACAAGCAATTCTGATGTTGAATGAATACTGGAAATCACTGACTGCTGGTATTCTCAGGACTTCCAGAAAGCATCTGCCAGTGTCGTCTAGAGAGCCATTAAAAACAGAGTGCCTAAAAGACCTTCACGCTCCGTTACCCAGATTTTGGAAGCTTAGGAATCACTACCAGTAACAAGTCTAAAAGGCTTTTTTGTGTGTTTAAATCTCTAGGAAGATAGTAAAGCTTGACAAAATTATAAGATGGTTGCTAAATAACCAAAGCAGTGACGGCAGATATTCAAAAGATACCAGGATCTGGAAGATGTAACTGCACGTTCATGTTCATTTCATCCTTACCATTTCACAACAGCCAAAACAGGTAAACAACACAATGTCCATCCACAAATGAACAGGTAAATAAAGTGTGGTATATACATATAATGGAATATTACTCAGCCTTTAAAAAGAAGGAAATTCTGTCATATGTCACAACATAGATAAACCTAGAAGACATTCTGCTAAATGAAATAATATGGTCTCACAAGGACAAATACTGCATGATTTCACTTGTATCAGGCATCTAAATCTGCCAAACTCATAGAAGCAGACAATAGAATGGTGCTTACCAGGGAGTAGAGAAGGGGGAAATGGAGTTATTGCTTGATGGATACTAGTTTCATTTGAATAAATAGATGAATAAATTCTAGAGTATAACAACATGGTATTGCACACTTTAAAATATATTAAAAGGATAGATTTCATGTTGTGTCCTTACCATGAAACACACACATACAAGAAAGAACAATTTTGGAGATTATGGATATGCTTAGTATTGACCTTGACTGTGGTGACATTATATGCATATGTCCAAATTCATCAAAATGCATACATTAAATAGGTGTAACTTATGTATATCAATTATACCTCAATAAAGCTTAAAAATTTTAATATTATTTTGATTTGCATAAAAGCAAATTGAAAAGGAGTTATGATTGATTTTAAACATTCCTGGTAAGATAATGTATTAGATTCACATGTCCTAAGCCGAGCTATAGAACTTCATACTTACAATTGTTGGTTTAGATCTAATTTCTACTCAGTTAATACAGGATTTTAAATTTTCACTAAAACGCTTATATTCTATCTTACTCCTTGAAGGCATACTTACTTGCCTGTATACTCTTGAATCCGTGTGGTGTACCTAATTATGGTTTGGAACATGCTTTGTGCAGAGAAATAATGCCAGTGACCCATCACTAATAGGGGCGTGTACTCAGATTTGCCTTCTCAAGGATTGAAGTAGATTTCTATTGGCTCATCTCTTTGATCCAGTTTCATCATTGCGTTCCTCAGTCAATGATGCAAGATAGCTAGCAAAGAGATGTGAAACAAACCTTCAAAGGAACACGTTGCTCAAAAAGCATCAGTAAAACACTGGCTATGTATCAGACACCGTTCTAGGTGGCATCAGTAAAAAGAAAAACAGGACAGAGTGCTTGTCCTTGAAGCTCTTACAGGTGGTCTGGGAGAGAGTCATGATAAACAGATCAGGCATGAATGTGGTAAATGCATTGATAGAATGATGAACATGATGCTATCATAGCAAAGAGGAAGTGGAAGCAGTGCCTAGTTCTATCTAGGGAGGTCAGCAAAGATTTCATAAAATAGATAACGCTTAGGTTGTATTTTGAAGGTTGAGTTGGACTATATTTAGTTCCTGCTAATTTTTATTGCTTTTTTGTCAGCTGTAATAAGTCAGAATTTCATTTGTTAAGTACGAAATGCATAGCCTCACATTTTTAAACAACCTCACTCTCTTTACAGTGTCACAAGGTAATTTTCATTAGATCAGAGATCTAACTTAAGCTAACAAATGATTACCCTTCACATGTGAGTAAAGATAGGAGCTTAATTAAGGAGACTGATAATAAGCAGCTGCAATATATGGATGGCTTTTTATGTAGGGAAATCAAAACCTTAAGTAAGGCACCAAGAGAATAAGACATGCTATAACTTTTGTTTCTAGACTTAAATCTTGTCTGGTTGGCATTTTCAGAAGTATGCATTTAGGTTTATTTCACTGTGGTAAATAGATTAATGCCACCCCTTCTGCCCCTGCAAAGATATCCATGTACTAATCCCCAGACCTTTAAATATATTATTTTACATGGCAAAAGGGACTTTCCAGACATGATTAAGTTAAGGAGCTTGAGATAGAAAATTTGTCATTATCCTGGATTAAATATCTAGGTGAGTTCAATGTAATCATAAAAGTATTTATAAGAGGAAGACAGGAGGGTCTTAATCAGAAAAGGGGGTGGGATGATGGAAACAGAAATTGGCGTAGTACATTCTGATTGTTGAGGAAGGAACCACAAACCAAGGAATGCAAGTGCCCTCTAGAAGCTGAATAGTCGCTCCTGAAATCTCCGGAAGGAACATAGCTTGGCTATCACTGATATCAGTTCAGTTCAGTTCAGACGCTCAGTCATGTCTGACTCTTTGCAATCCCATGGACTGCAGGCCTCCCTGTCCTTCACCAACTCCCGGAGTTTACTCAAACTCATGTCCATCAAGTAGGTGATGTCATCCAACCATCTCATCCTCTGTCATCCCCTTCTCCTGCTGCCTTCAATCTTTCCGATATCACTGATATCTATCCCTGTAAGACTTGTTTCTGACTTCTGTTTTCAGGAAATTTAAGCTAACAAGTTTATGTTGTTTTAAAGCACTAAGTTTGTGGTAATTCATTACAGCAGCATAAGAAAACTAATACATTTGCTGAATCCGTGCAAGGACAATCAAATTAGAACTGTTAGCCTGGAAAGCCATATAATCCTCATCCCTTATATAATTTCTACACGAGACTTCAAAGATTTCCTGAAGAGACTAGGGAGAAGGCCACTCTGTCCTGGTCATAACTCATCCTCAGTAAAGCTATAGCATCCGTGCTCTTTTCCCGAGAATTTTCAAAAAGTATGCTGATATCCATCCTTTGGGCTCCTTACCCACTTTTCCTGCAAAGAATAACTGGGCTTGCCAGGTTGGACAGAGGAGCCTGGCGGGTTCCAGTCCACGGGGTGGTGAAGATTTGGACATGACTGAACAACTGAGTACACACACACGTAATGTGATGGATAAACCAACTGCTCCTCATCTGAATGATGTTATCAGATTATCTGACAACTTTTATGGGACAGCCAATGGTATAATGACAGTCCACAAGACATTGAAATGACTAATACAATCATGAGAGTTATATCTCAAAGACATTACCCTAATGGCCTTATCTATCTTCAAAGAAATTGTCAAAGCACAGAGGAAAATATGGAAATTCTGAACTCTAGCAAAAACTAAACCCTGGCCTCTGCCACTCTTCCTAGGGACAAGACCCTTGATGAAATTCTTGGTTTCAACAACCCAACCACCACTGCCAAGGTTCTCAGTCTGTTTACTAAAAACATTACTGCGGTATCGGGTACATAAGGCTATTAATGAAACTAAAGACTCTAGGAGGGGATACCTTTTTGTGATGAGGTTTTATAATACAGAGTGAAGTAAGTCAGAAAGAGAAAACCAAATATCATATGTTAACACATATATGTGGACTCTAGAAAAAGGGTACAGATGAACCTATTTTCCGGGAAGGAATAGAGATGCAGACACGGAGAATGAACATGTAGATGCAGGGGTTGGGAGAGGGAGTGGGGTGAATTGGGAAATTAGGATTGATAAATATACACCACCATGTGAAAAGCAGATAGCTAGTGGTATATAGTGCAGGGAGCTCGGCTCAGAGCTCTGTGATGACCGAGAGGGGTGGAACTGAGAGAGGAGTGGCGGGGAGGCCCAAAAGGGAGGAGATCTATGTATACATACAGTTGATGAAATTCACTGCATAGCAGAAAGGAACATAACATTGTAAAGCAATTATACCCCAAGAGAAAAAAGGACATGGATCAAAACAGGATATTACATTTGTTTGTATGGACAGCTGGAAAGTACAGTAACTGTATATTTTACACAGATATCATTATATGTTAATATTTATGTAGTTATTTATTTGCCAAATAATGTGCTAGAAACTGGAACTGGAGCAGTGTTTAAGAGAGAACTTGTCCCTGGCCTCACCAACGTAAAGTCTAACAGAGAAGACAGAAGAGAACAGTATGAAGGACTCTGAAAGGATCTAAAAGAGGAACAAATGGACTTTGAAAAGTAAAGGGAAGTCATAATTGCCTCCCCTTTCATTACTCCTTGATATTTTCCAGAACTTCATACTTCAGACAAAGTCCCTGAAAATGAGAGAGTTTAAACCACTTTCCCAAGAATACAGAGCTATTATAATAAGTAGCTCCTTTTAACATAGCAAGCTATCATCTCATTAAGTTGGTTAATAAGAAATAAATTGTATTTAGTCATTAAGGAAATTAAACACTCTTTTCAAAGGGAAAATATAACAAATCAGCTATAAGTCAACATTTTCTATAGAGAACTAGGAGAAGAGAGTGATGCTTTTCTTTTTGCCATTGATTCCCTACTTATTCAAAGAAGGGTCCACCATGCTAAAGCCTGTTATTTATCCCTTGGTAACACAGAAAAGACTAGAATTCCAGTTTTTCCAGAGACAGAAGGAAAAATCAATGTGTAGTTTTAATGCTGGATCACATTTGTAAACTATGAATTGCCAGCTTTCCACTGTTCATCAGCATGAATGTGGAGCTTCCTGCAAAGTAGTAAGAATGACTTCCACAAAATTGCAGTTGTGAAATGTCTTGTGCTCCTTTGGTCTTAGCTGTACGTCTGGTTTTTCTAGGTTCTCAGCCCCGGGGTGAGATAGCCCGGAGTCCCTCTGGGTCTCTATCAGTCACCACAATGGCCTTAAGTCAACAAGCAAAGAGGCTGTTCCTTTAATGACTCCATAAAACACCTACTCCCTCACAAACAGGATGAAATATCTGGTTCAATTAGATGCTTAAAAAGAACCTGATATTTACTAAGTGCCCAAATCTCTTGACATATTTGACTACTTAGACTATTAAGAAGAATAAGATAACACTTGGCTTCTAGAAATTCATAACTTATTGATAGCTCCAGACAGTATTATATCACAGGGCAATAGGTTAGAAGGGCAATTAAGCTCATGCATTTAAGACAGAGTGCTGGGTGAAGTCTCTTGGGAACCAAGCTGGCCTTGTGCACAGTGTGGATATACGTGTGTATGTTCTAATGCTAAGGATGTCAAGAGGCAGGATGAGGGCCAAGGTACATTGCCAACCTAATTAGGACAGGACAACATGGTTTGAGGACTATGGAAAGCAGGAAGTAAGTCTGCTTGTGTGAAGCAAAAGTACTGGGTTAGAGCTGAGAGTTTCAGTGGTTGATATCATTATTTATCAATGATCCCTACGACACCATGACCATGCTTCAGACCAGTTTACATGCTATCTACCAAAATTATGGGGCAACCACTGCCCACTTATTATGAAGTGTTTAATCTATTTCAAAATATGTTTGGGTTTAAAATGCAAAATAGGTAAAAAAATTAATTCAAGTATATGAAATCAAGGGCTTTCTAGGTAGCTCAGCACTAAAGAACCCACCCGCAATGCAGGAGATATAGGAAGCACAGGTTCGATCCCTGAGTCGGGAACATCCCCTGGAGGAGGGTATGGCAACCCACTCCGGTATTCTTGCCAGGAACATCCCATGGACAGAGGAGCCTGGCAGGCTACAGTCCACAGGGTCGCAAAGAGTTGGACACGACTAAAGTGACTGAGCACGCATATGACATCAAGCTCCTTCTAATCCAACTTCTTTCTTGTGGCAGTGAATTCTGGTATTCAAAACCCAAAACAAAAACCCAAACTAGCATAATTTATACTGACAGATGTTTCTAGAAAATTTCCAAATCAGTGACATCCTACAAAAATAACCAAATTCAAAGGCTTTTAACAAACAAGCTGAAAATAAGAGGAGTCCTATGAAGTGATCCTTTTTTATTTTTTCTGAAGAACAAGAATCATACTGTGAATCACTTGGGACAAATATAACGTAATAGTCATAGTAGATGAGAATGAGTGGAGAAGAAGCGGGTCACGGGAGAGGGCAAACGCTTAGCAGTAGAAAGAAATCACTGCGAGGCTGCACAAGGAGAAGCCCACGCATGACCAAGGAAATAGCAGGTGAGAGTCAGTGGAAGGCAGAATCAGTTTGCCCTGCCGATAAGACAGAGGCAAGCTTCAATGGAACAGAGAGCTCACTCAAAGCATCAATTACTGCCAACTGGAAATCCGTACTGAAACTCTCAGACATTAAAGTGACCAGCCCTCTTAGTGACATTTCAGAATCTCTATGTCAGTCAGCAATCTCCTCAGCAAATTACATGGTGCATGAGCTGAGCGTTGAAATAGCCTGTCGCATGGTAGCTTTGTCTTGGATTTTTGGGAAGGTATATTTATTTCTATCTTTCCAGTTAGCATAAATATAAAACATTTTAAAAGATAAGGGTATTGCCTTGCAGATGCTTATCATATAGATGATGATTTACTGAACAAATGTTTGTTACTGTACAAACCCTATTTCCATGTAATAAGTGTTTTACCATATTCCTTTATTCCAAAGAGGAACATCTAAGAAACTAAAGTCATGGGTACAGCTAAAATTTTAAATTTTAACTTTTTCCCCCCATAATATTTAAGAGTATTCAGAATGCTTGATGCAATAGCACCAGCTGACTCTGAGGAGAGTCCACATAAAAATTCAATATGGCCCAAATAGAATATTTTAGTATCTCTAGACTTACTATGTAAAATAATTGAAGAAAATAATTATTACTTTATTCATTTACTAGGTAATAGGTATTAAGCACCTACTACTAAGGCAAGGCAGATTTCTAGATACTAGAGTTACAGAGGTAAAAAAAAAAATAATGGGACTTACATTTGGAGGGCCTGATGTAACTGTAAATAACAGTATGAAGAATGTGAGAACATATCAAAAATAAAACTGCAGCATATTGCAACTAATTGAAATATATAATTTGTCATCATATCTTCAAACTATCCTAGAGATGTTAGGGCACAACTAAGTTAGGGACAAGAAAAATTAGAAAATGCCTACAGATCAGACTTGGAGACAAAGGTGCCAGGTAAGACCTCTGCCTTAACATTCACAATGCCTCCTATTATCTCCACCTGACAAGAGGAGGAATGATCTCTGTTCGTTTCCAAGGCAAACCATTCAATATCACAGTAATCCAAGTTATGCCCTGACCAGTAATGCTAAAAAAGCTGAAGTTGAACAGTTCTATGAAGACCTACAAGACCTTTTAGAACTAACACCCAAAAAAGATGTCCTCTTCATTATAGGGGACTGGAATGCAAAAGTCAGAAGACAAGAGCTACCTGGAGTAACAGGGAAATTTGGCCTTGGAGTACAGAATGAAGGAGGGCAAAGGCTAACAGACTTTTGCCAAGAGAACGCACTGGTCATAGCAGACACCATCTTCCAACAGCACAAGAGAATACTCTAGACATGGACATCACCAGATGGTCAATACTGAAATCAGATTGGTTGTATTCTTTGCAGCCAAAGTTGGAGAAGCTCTATACAGTCAGCCAAAACAAGACTGGGAGCTGACTATGGCTCAGATCATGAACTCCTTATTGACAAATTCAGGCTTAAATTGAAGAAAGTAGGGAAAACCACTAGACCATTCAGGTATGGCCTAAATCAAATCCCTTATGATTATACAGTGGAAGTGACAAATAGATTCAAGGGATTAGATCTGATAGAGTGCTTGAAGAACTATGGATGGAGGTTCATGACACTGTACAGGAGGCAGTGATCAAGACCATCCCCATGGAAAAGAAATGCAAAAAGGCAAATGGTTGTCTGATGAGGCCTAACAAATAGCTGAGAAAAGAAGAGAAGCTAAAGGCAAAGGAGAAAAAGAAAGATATACGCATTTGAATGCAGAGTTCCAAAGAATAACAAGGGGGAGATGAGAAAGCCTTCCTCAGTGATCACTGCAAAGAAATTGAGGAAAATAATAGAAAGGGAAAGACTAGAGATCTCTTCAAGAAAATCAGAGATACCAAGGGAACATTTCATGCAAAGATGGGCACAATAAAGGACAGAAATGGTATGGACCTAACAGAAGCAGAAGATATTAAGAAGAGGTGGCAAGAATACACAGAAGAACTATACAAAAAAGATTTTCATGACCCCGATAACCATGATGGTGTGATCATTCACCTAGAACCAGACATCGTGAAATGTGAAGCCAAGTGGGCCTTAGGAAGCATCACTATGAACACAGCTAGTGGAGGTGATGGAATTCCAGCTGAGCTATCTCAAATCCTCAAAGATGATGCTGTGAAAGTGCTGCACTCAATATGCCAGCAAATTTGGAAAACTCAGCAGTGGCCACAGGACTGGAAAAGGTCAGTTTTCATTCCAATCCCAAAGAAAGGCAATAACAAAGAATGTCAAATTACCGCACAACTGCACTAGTCTCACTAACTAGCAAAGTAATGCTCAAAATTCTCCAGGCCGTGCTTCAACAGTGCATGAATGGTGAACTTCCAGACATTCAAGCTGGATTTAGAAAAGGCAGAAGAACCAGGGATCTAACTGCCAACATCCGCTGGATCATCAAAAAAGCAAGAGTTTCAGAAAAACATCTACTTCTGCTTTTTTGACTATGCCAAAGACTTTGACGTGGGGATTGCAACAGACTGTGGAAATTCTTAAAGAGATGGGAAAACCAGACCACCTGAACTGCCTCCTGAGAAATCTGTATGCAGGTCAAGAAGCAACAGTTAGAAGTAGACATGGAACAACAGACTGGTTCCAAATAGGGAAAGGAGTACGTCAAGACCGTACATTGTCACTCTGCTTATTTAACTTATATGCAGAGTACATAATGAGAAATGCTGGGCTGGATGAAGCACAAACTGTAATCAAGATTGCTGGAAGAAATATCAATTACCTCATATATGCAGATGACACCACCCTTATGGCAGAAAGTGAAGAAGAACTAAAGAGCCTCTTGATGAAAGTGAAAGAGGAGAGTGAAAACTTGCCTTAAAACTCAACATTCAGAAAACTAAGATCATGGCATCTGGTCCCATCACTTTGTGGCAAATAGAAGGGGAAACAATGGAAACAGTGACAGACTTTATTTTCTTGGGCTTCAAAATGACTGCAGATGGCGACTGTAGCCATGAAATTAAAAGATGCTTACTCCTTGGAAGAAAAGCTATGACCAACCTAGATAGCATGTTAAAAAACAGGGATATTACTTTCCCAACAAAGGTCCATCTAGTCAAGGCTATGGTTTCTCCAGTAGTCATGTATGGATGTGGCAGTTGGACTATAAAGGAAGCTGAGCACTGAAGAATTGAACTGTGGTGCTGGAGAAGACTGTCGAGAGTCCCTTGGACTGCAAGGAGATCCAACCAGTCCATCCTAAAGGAAATCAGTCCTGAATTATTGGAAGGACTGATGCTGAAGCTGAAGCTCCAATACTTTGGCCACCTGATGTGAAGAACCATCTTATTGGAAAAGACCCTGATGGTGGAAAAGATTGACAGTGGGAAGAGAAGGGGACAACAGAGGATGAGACGGTTGGATGGCATCACCGACACGACGGACATGAGCTTGAGCAGGCTCCAGGAGTTGGTGATGGACAGGGAGGCCTGGCGTGCTGTAGTCCATGGAGTCGCAAAGAGTTGGACACAACTGAGTGACTGAACAGAATTGAACTGACAATAGGTGACCATCCTTGGTCTTGAAAATATTCTAAGATGCAACTTTAAAAACTCAAAGTAACTTTATTCACTTCCAAGAGTTTCAGCATTTTATTTTTTAAAAATTAAGTTGAGGAGGTTAAAAGGACATAGTTCCATTTTCTTTTCCTGCACTTTGCTATATCAAATCATTTCTGGAGGTAATTATAGACATGATTACAGATATTTGGCAGGCCTTTGTTTCTGCAGGTTCTTGTTTATAGACATTGTTTTAGTAAAAATCTAGAAAATAGTGTGTGGTGCTGGATTTGTAACAGTTGTACATCAGATTTGCTTATATCAAAATCTTTTAATGAATTTTTAAAAATACTGATCTGGGAGACTTTGCAAATAGATTTAAACCATATCAAAAACAATATTTTTATGGGTGAATGAAAATTGAGTATGTTTTTTTTAGGTTTCTCTCTTTCTTCTTTGACCTAAAATAAGATGGAGGATACCCAGAGTTTCCCAAAGTAGATGACGATATGACGACAGACTTCAAATCCTTAATTAACTGACAGCTACAATCTGGTCACTACTTCTGTCAATTTCTCTCTCCTTTCTTCTCTACCTCTCTATCCCCATGGCTTTGAATTTTACTTTTCTAGCTTCTTTCCTGCTATGCTTTGACCCATCACTCAGATACTCTGTCGCCAAGCCTACTCGCCTCTTACAAGTAATTAATCCTTTATGAAGAAATTAAATAGCCATCTCACACATCATTCAGAAGTATTTTCTTTATACCTTTCTTTGTATAAACATTGCAACTGAGGCATCTTAGCCAACAGTCACCCCCACAACATTGGCCAGCAGTGATGCTTTGTGATTTCCCTTCTGTTGGGCTTCCCTGGCGGCTCAGCTGGTAACGAATCTGCCTGCAGTTTCGGGAGACCTGGGTTTGATCCCTGGGTTGGGAGGATCCCCTGGAGAAGGGAAAGGATACCCACCCCAGTATTCTGGCCTGGAGAATTCCATGGACTGTACAGTCCACGAGGTCACAAAGAGTTGGACACGATTGAGCAACTTTCACTTCACTCCACTTCTGTTAGGAGACAGTGCAACTAACAGCAATAAAAAAGAAATGATATTGACACTCATTTTCCTCACCTACTGTGTGTGAATTTTCACGTTTGTAGTGGGAGGCACCTCAGCAAACAGGTATACGTAAATCTGCCTAAAGCTGAGTTCTGTGTCAGCTTCGCAGGTGACAGACCATCATTGACATGGGCCTGAAGCATATTGTAAGAATCCAGAATAAACAATGTGTTCTAAAGGCAGGAGCCAGCTTAATCAATCCAAAACTGGAGTGCCCATTCAAGAGGTCCAGTGTTTCTTCATGAGATGCTGCTGACATTCTGGGCAGATAAACGTGCATGTCACCTCATACTTGGCTGGATACTTAGCATCTCTGGCCTCTTCCCATTAAATGTCAATAGCTTTCTCTCAGGCACTGCAACAAACAAAAATGTGACCAAATCCTTTTAAAAGGCACCAAGGGGGAGACACAAACCCCAGGTGTGAACCCCTGTGCAAGACAGACTGTCAAACAGTGATGGTGATGCTTGAAAGAAATCAGGAAGGTGAATGGTAAGAAGAAATAAGTAAGCAGCTGGACATAGCACAAAGACTGAAGGTCTATAGCTCTGATGGCTTCTAATGTTATCTCAGACAGGGATAGTCCAAACTGCCATCTTCTGGGATCACTTAAAGTTTCCAAAATGTGACACACACTCTATCTTCTATTCATTTTAAATACCGTTTTCAAAATACATATTTAAATTTTCTGCTATTTTCACTGTGGCCATTGTTTTCACAGTAGAGTTGTCCTTATAGGATGCTGGTTCCTTTACAGACTTTCTCACTGACTTTTAAAGAATGATGGCAACCTTGAAATTAAATGAAACTCTTACTACTCCCATCTTGATGTTTTCAAATAAGATACTGAACTTTCCTTAAGGTGAAAAGTCACCAAGGAAACAAAGAATAAAGCTGTGCCCAGATTTGTCCTTTCTGGGCACCAGAATCTTGGTTGTAATTCTCAACTGAGTCAACTCAGTTGAGGTATAATAAACCTTTAATAGAATTTACACAGGTTCTTCACCTCAAGTCTTTCTTAGGATGACAAAAAGTTTTGTTGAGGATGACTAAATCCACACTCCTAAAGGAGAATCATATACAGCACTTTTAAAGTTCTGTATATAAAGAAAGTATTTAAAATTACTTGTAAAGAATATTTACTATTATTTGGCAATCTCCACACCACTGTTTCTCTTCTTACTCATTATCAATGATATCCCTTAACCTGTTGTGGTTAGAGGGAAAATTCTGGTGGTTCAAATCCTTGACCTAAATCATCAGTGCTAAAATGTTCACTTCTTACTTCAAATAGCTTATTTAAATCATAGTCTTATTCAAAATGTCATTCATTTCAGTGACTTAGTTCTCATCAGTATGCTTCCTCTGAGGCTTTGTTTCTCTCATCACTCTCAGCAGAATGTAAGCATCAACTGTGTGATGCTAAATGCTCTGTGTCACGAACCTGAATGCTCTGTGTCTGGATCTTGCACTGACTCTGTAGAACCTGTGTTCTGTGGCATTTTAATTCCTTTTGGCAGGAAACTGTAAATTGTGAAGAAGCATGGGTACCATGAGATTTCTTATGGCAAAACGTTATATATTAGCTTGGCACCTCAAAGCCCAAAGAGGATTATTTAACTACATATGTCCTCTGAATCATGGCACATAGAGGACATAGAGGAGTCTATGCTGTTACACATATGATATATATATTTTTAGACTGTGTGCTTCCCGCCCCCCAAATCAAAACATGAGCCAGGAAAAATACTTGCTTTTTTACTTATCAAAGAAACAATTCCATTGCTGCAGACAATTCTTGGAGGAAAAAAAAAAGGAAACAATTTTAATTTCAAGTAACATCATAGTCTAGTGTTACAGCGTTCTCAGCTAAGTGTTTTCTGGTTAAGATTGAACCATTTTATCTTCAGGCTATTAGGTCTTAGAGTGATGGACTTGTCTGAAGTGAAAAAAAGAGAGCAACTAAAGTTTGAAAGTGTTAGTTAGTCATTTTTGACTCTTTACGACCCTATGGACTGTAGCTTACCAGGTTCCTTTGTTCATGGACTTCTCCAGGTAAGAATACTGGAGTGGATTGCCATTCCCTTCTCCAGGGGATCTTCCCAATGCAGGGACTGAACCTGGGTCCCCACATTGTAGGCAGATTCTTTGCCATCTGAGCCACCAGGGAAGGTCTCCAAGCAGGCATTAAATTATAATTTATAAACAGAAGATAAAAAATGAAAGGGTGATATAATGCTTGGATTAAATAAAAAGGAAATCAAAGAGAAATTATATAATAATAAGTATCTTCAGAGCTATTTAGCAATTTACCTTTGAAGTCCTAAGAAAATTCAAAAGCGATGCAGCAAAGGATAGTCATTCAATGTAACCTAGATCAACAAACTTTGAACTAACTAGACACTAGTGAAGTCGCTCAGTCGTGTCCGACTTTTTGCGACCCCATGGACTGTAGCCCACCAGGCTCCTCCGTCCATGGGATTTTCCAGGCAAGAATACTGGAGTGGGTTGCCATTTAACTAGACACTAACTTCAGATTAATTATCAGTAATAGCTTTTAAATTACTCAATACAAGGTGAAAGATGATGCAAAAGCTGCTTTAAGAAGGTTTTGTTCTGATCCTAACTACCATTATGTGTAATAGTCAATTTCAAGTCAAGATGGTAAAATGGAATGCATACTCATCAACCTCCCAGAGACCAGCACTTTGACAAAAGGTGTGTGCATACTACAAGGAAAAGATTTTATCAGAAATGGCTTCAAAAAGCTCCATAAGTATTCATAAAACTTAATGAACCAGATTTTCATAAGCACCTAATGTTTTCTTGGCATGTATAAAGGAAGGCACAGTGTGAAGACACTTGCCCCGTAGTGCTCAACGCCATGGAAATGAGAGTCAAACAGAAGCGATTTTAATTCTTGGCTCAGCATATTGCTGGCTCTGTGAGGTTAGGCAAATTGCTTAGTTCCTTAAAGCCTCATTTTCCCTATCTGTAGAGTGGAGGTAAAAGCTACCGATCATAGAATAGACGTGTAGTACAATGCCTGACACAGTAGGTACTTATTATATGTAGCTCCTTTTATTAGCAATGAAACCCATCACCACCATAACATCAACCCTATTAGGACACAATGCCATGCATGGAAGGATTTAATGCTCCACTGTCTAGAAACACTAAATGGGTTTTCAAGTCATTATCAAGGGGAAAACTTAAGCACAGGCAGAATGACTCAATGATATTCAACAAATACAAGGAAAGACACTCCACTTGGAAATTCGATTAAATCAACTCCACAAATGAACACTGAGTGCCTGCTATTCACTAGGTACTGTGTTGGGTTCAGGAAATTCAAAGATTTGTAAAGTAGGGATGTTATTCCCAGGGGTTTACAATCTGGGCAGAAAAAGAAGAACAAACATAGTTTCAAAGGAAAGGAGGCATCAGCTGAAACTGGGAAGGTCAAGAAAGGTTTAGTGGAGTGAGTGACGCTGAACTACAGCCTGGAGTTAGTTGCTGGTGTGCAAAATATTTTTGTCATCAATCTCTTTGAACTGCATCTTCCGCTGCTCCATACTCAAGATATTTCCAAAGACTATTTTCAAATTTCCCAGATGTTCCAGGTGCTTACAATTTTATAATGCAGGAAAAAATATCTACCTGTTGACTATCAAAGTTAAAGGCAAAACAAAAAGACTTTTTTTTTTCTGTCGTGTACTCTTTTTATGCTTCCCAGGTGGTGCAGCGGTAAAGAATCTGCATGCCAATGAGGAGACATGCCAATGAACAAGAGATGGGTTATCGATCCCTGGATCGAGAAGATCCCCTGAAGGAGGAAATGGCAGCCCACTCCAGTATTCTTGCCCAGAGAACTGCATGCGCAGAGGAGCCTGGTGGGCTACAGTCCTTGGGGTCACAAAGAGGCAGAGATTACTAACTGACTGAACACGAGCGCGCATACACACAATTTTTTTTTTTAATACCAATCTCGTATGGCTAGAAAACATGAAAGATAAAGAAGGAAGATGGTTAGAAGTTATTTTTATTACATGGGGATTCCAGATCCTGTATCTGCCTTAGAAAACACAGAGGACAAGGCCTACGATTAATCTCAAACATCTGTTGGTACCATTGTCATAAAAGATTTGGATGGACCACAGACACAACTCACAAAATTACTTTTGTGTGTGCTCTGTATAACATTGGAAAGTATCTTAAACAGTGTAACCTGGAAGATGCCAAGTCACTTCATTTGCCAAGTACTTGCATCACCTTAATTAAGCTGTTCACTTGCTTGGGAACTGATAATTTATAGACACAGAAAATGCATAGTTCAAGGGGGGATAATAAAGAATGTTTAATAGAATACATTTATGTCCATTAGTCTTTATATGCAATTCTGTAAAACATGGTCAATCATCAATGTACAATATTGATCATGTTGAAGCATCATTTTGGCATATTTATTAAGGACAGGTTATATGAAATTAAAATTTAAAAATAAATCTATTCATCTTTAGGGGATCTCAAGCTTATAAGAAGTAGATAAGCTCTGATTCCCACTCATGTTTCACTGTCAAACAATCCCAAGAATGTTACTAAGATGAAAAGACTAAATCTTCATGAAGGAAGAAGAGTTGATATAGACTCTAAATTATACAAGTCACTTTTCCTTTTCCATATATTTTCAGTTATACAATGTCCAATTCATATTTTAGGTTCTGCTGTGCAAGAGATATGGAGAACCTTTTAAGACATTGAAAAGCACCATCTGTTCATGTTGAAGCAAAAAATTTAACTTGTTAATCATAAAAATTGCTCTACAAGGAAGTAGACTGGAAACATCCGGATGTAGGGTTATAATTTAAAATAAAAGCAAAACAGCCTCTCTTAAAAGAAGTAGAACTCTTAATTCAAACTTACTGGATAGCTGATAATGCAAGTGAAAATGCTGGCATCCATAGATATTGGGAAGTGTTGGGATTTGAATTTTATCATTGACCATCTGGCTATATTCATACTTACAGAAAAAAATTTTAAATAGCAAAGAATTCATTAAAAATCTAAAAAGAGTTCTTACAACTGGGATGCCTTGATTAATTCTATATCCTCTTCTGATATTGATTACATGTTTCCAGTGACGACATCATGATAATGCACAAGTTTGGGGACACACATCCACTTAATCCAGTCCAGTTCAGCTTAACCAGGATCAACAGAATAGGCTTTCAATGTGTATTTTTCTATTAAGACAGGGCAGTAATAATAATTTACCAAGTACTTCCCTTTGATCCTTACATGTGAAAGAACTGAAGTTCAAATAGTTAAATCACTTGCCCATGGCCACATTTCTAGAGACCAGTAGAGCAGGAATTCAAATGCAGGTCTATCTGCCTCCACACCCTATGTTTTTTTCAGTACAGCAGACTGTTTCCTGGGCTACATATGGGATTTATTTGCTCCTCTCAGCTTTCTCAGCACGACTACTACATCTGCTGTGACTAGTAGTCACAGATTCGCCAGTTACATTTAACCAATTCAGAGTTCCCCTTAGCAACCCATTCCCTCAAAAACTATTTCTGAGAGTTAAGAAAGTTTCTCAGGAATAATGTGATGAGTAACGACAATAGCAACAACAATACTTTGGCTCTCTTTCATATTTTTCTTTTCTCTTCTTTCTCTCCCCATCTACCCTCAGAGTGCTCACTTCAGGTTGATCATCAAACTTGTTCATTTATTTTGCTAATTTTTACTTATCTTGCTATATTGTACAGCCACCCTCCATCTCTGTTATCTCCAAGAAAAACCTGTAGGAGTGTTCCCCTTCTTCACTCTTTCCAGACTACCACTAATCTTGGTCAACTTTGCCTTCATCTAAATCCTTTTGCCCTTACTGTGTTCAACTAAGGAGAGGCAGAAGTCACAAGTATGTATCATGTAAGTATTATCTGGTGCTTGGGTTTTGAGCTACTGTCTCAGCTTGCCTTGATCACAGCTGAAAAGCTTCTGAGATGCATCTGTGTGTATTGTGAGAGGCTGAAACAGTTGAATTTTACAGTCTTCCACAAACGAGCAAAGAAGGGTATTATATTTTCTTGTATTTTTTATCCATGTCTTAAGGCTTCAAAAGTCCCAATTCAAATTTTAAAGTTTTAAGAGAAAATCACCAGATATATTAGAAGCTAAATATTCAACTCTTAAATATTTATTTACACATCTTTTCATGGGGTCTAACTATCATGATTTACTACTGATAAAGGTACAAAGAAATATAAAGACTTGCTCTTAATCCCCACAGCTATTTAAAAGGGCAAGGCAAATACTATAATGTTATGGCAAGCAGTAGCAAAGAGAACAAAAGCTCTTGGAATGCATTCGATGGTAATGTGACTCAAGGCTACAGAAATCTGTGAAGGCTTCATGGTGAGCATGAGACTGAAATTGGGCCTTAAATTACTTGCAGGACTTAAGTAAGCAAAAAATTCAGCAATGGGTATTCCAGGATAAAGCAGGCAGCTTTAGCAGAGTGAGTAATATTTTGGGGAGGTTAACTGGTCTGTATTATAATCAACAACCATTCCTGGAACAGACATAACTAGAAAGAAGGAAAGGAACTTGAGGAAATAAGCATTAGACTTGGGTGAGAATTATGTATCATAAGCACAGCTGGAGCATAGCAAGGCAAATAGAGAAAGACAGGATAATCTAATTTCTCATATTGATTAGTGCTGACCATATGATAAGTGCTGGGCTATCTAATTTAATTTGTACAATTCTGTAATTTAAGAACCACTATCTCTGTTTAGAGATAAAGAAAGTAAAACTTCGAGAAGTTCAATAATTGCAAAGGACATGCAGCAGGTGAATTCTGAAAGCAAGACTGGAAAACTATGAACAGTAGAGGTTTTCTAAACTCTAAAGGAAATCCCTGCTGTCCTCCAGCATGCTGAGAGTAACCGAGAAGCTTCAAGGGCAGCATGTACAATGCATTCATTTCCTTTGTCTGGCTGCATCCGTCTCTGATTTGGGGATAGATCTAAATACCTATCTTTCTTGGTGACTCAGTGGTAAAGAATCTGCCTGCCAATGCAGGAGACGTGAGTTCGATCCTTGTGTGGGGAAGATCCCCTAGCGAAGCAGATGGCAACCCACTCCAGTATTCTTGCCTGGAAAATCCCATAGACAGAGGGACCTGGTGGGCTACAGACCATGGGGTCACAAAAAGAGTCAGACACAGCTGAGCGACTAAACAACAACAACTAGATACCTACACAAGACTACAGCTTGCTGAGGCATAAGGCAGAGGAGGCAGCAGACCTTTGTGGTTCCCTCAGGCATCAGATTCTAATCTGCCACTGCATCTACAATTGCTACCTTGGGATATCTCGCAACCTCAAGTTTTCTCATAGGTACCACAAGGACAGTGAGAATTAAAAGAAAGCCTGGTGTACCTAAATTTGATTTTTGGATCTACCACTTCCTATGTAATACTGGGGGAGTCATTTAATGTTTCTGAACTTACAAAGTGGAGACAATGACTTCTCTGTGGAATTGCTATGCAGATTAAGGACAGAAAAAAAGTCAATTGCCCAGTGTAGTATCTAGAACATAGCACAAGCCCATAATCCCCCATCTGTAATTCTTATAGGCAAATGTATTTTGGAACACAGAACTTATATGGATTTTAGAAAAGTCAAAGATGCATATACCATATATGACCTAACACCCAAATAGAGTCTAAGATGGCACCTCAGATGAAATTAATAGTTCTGCAATGACATATATGGATATTCTCACAACAGTAGGGTGAATAAAGACTACATATATAGTTACCTATTATTTCAGATCAAGTTTTATTGCCAATCTAGTTTGCTGAAAATTTATGAGACCCTTTTTACTTTTCTAGGTAAATATGGCAAAATGCAAACAATTAATGGATCTAACCAGAGGGTATAGAGGGTTGATTGAACTTTCTTGCATTTTTCCTCTAAGCTTGTGTTTTTCTTTTAAAAAGAAGAAGAAAACTTTACATTTTTGTATATTGGACTTGTGGTTAAGAGATTACAGATACATAAGAGTTCAATAACTGGTAATTTCTTTCTCTTGTGCTTCAGAAAAAGTACAAAATGTACAAAGTACCTCTCAGATGTCAGGCAAATGATTAATTGTATGGTGGAGTGATCAGGTCCTCCAGAACACTGCATTTTAGGGACACCGATAAGTCATATTCGTATAAGAACAAGAGTTTGCCATTTTTAACAGTTTCAGTAAGAAAGTCACACTGCCAATTCTATAGCAGTCTGATAAGTGTCTTCTCCCCGGAGGAGATGGAATAGAGTTTGCTCACCTGTCCTACCTCTCACCCCAACATTTCTCCTATATTCCTGAAAGTCCCAGAGTTACGGCTTTTCCTCTTTTGAGTCTCGATGCCTCCCACCCCTGTGCACTGAGGCCATTGATAGGAAAAGCCAATGACAGCCAGGTCTTGAGAGATCACGCTCAGCACAAGTTCACTCTGAGCCCCGGGGGCTCCCCTGAAGGCCTGTCCCAGAGCTGTTGCATTTCCCATCCGTGCTACAGCCTGAGCTGAGAAGGTGAGGTCATGCGCTACGGGCAGCACACACGCCAGACTGGGAGGCCAGCGTGCACGGGGAGCCTGGCCATCCTCACAAAACAAACAGCACATGTCACGCTGGGGCAGCGCAGCGGGTGAGCTGTCTGGAGGTCTCCTCCTGAAATGCTGGTTGCCTAGCAACAGGATCCTGCTTCTCTCCTAACTCCAGTACTTGGGGTTTGGGCTTAGTTTAGTCACTTGTGATTCCCAGACTTTTTTTTACCATTCCTCACTCAGGTTCCCAGAAAATACAGGTGCTTCAAAGCCTGCTATAATGTGGTTACTTTAGCTGTGTGTTGTCAGCTCACATCTTAGGTTTTCTTTTGGTATCGTACCTGTGCTTTTAACATACCAGCACATCCCTGGTAGTTTTAAATATACTGTAGCGAATATATACATATATATGTATATATATATATATATAACATTGGTTTTCATTTTTGGAAAAAAAAAACACACCCAGTACATATATCTATTTATACATTCATATATTAGGTTGGTAGAAAAGTAACTGCAGTTTTGGACTGTGAATTTCAAATCATTGTAACTAAGCTCAAAACACATCTTTATTAATCAAAAGAGGAAACATTACAGTCAACACATTTTTGCCAATGAGAAATAAGTTTGTTTATTCCTGTAGTGTAAATATCCATGCTTCAAGATTTTACGGACTCTTGGAAAGCATTCTCTGCCTCCTGCTGGTTGTGGAAGTGTTTTCCCTGGACAAACATTTCTTGTCGAGATGCTTGAAGAAGTGGTAGTCAGTTGGGGAGAGATCAAGTGAACATGTAAAACTTCGTAGCCCATTTCGTTCAACTTTTGAAGCACTGGTTGTGCAACATGCAGCCGGTCATTGTCATGGAGAGGAGAAGAGTTGGGCCCATTCTGTTGACTGATGCCGGCTGCAGACATTGCAGTTTTCACCGACTCTCATCAATTTGCTGAGCATACTTTTCAGATGTAATGGCTTCCCTGAGATTCAGAAAGCTCTAGTGGGTCAGAAGGGCAGTAGAACACTAAACAGTGACCATGACCTTTTCTGGGTGGAAGTTGGCTTTGGGTAGTGCTTTGGAGCATCTTCTCTGTCCAATCACTGGGCTGTCATCACCAGTTGTCATATAAAATCCACTTTTCACTGCACATCACAATCCAATCAAGAATTGGTCCACTGTGTAGGATAAGAGAAGACAACACTTCAAAACAACAATTTTTTGATCTGTGGTCAGCTCATGAGGCACCCACTTATCGAGCTTTTGTCACCTTTCTTACATGCTTCAAATGCCAGATGACTGTACAATGGCTGACTTGAGTTCTTCGGTAACTTCTTGTGGTTGCAAGATCAGCTTCAATGACTGCACACAATAGGTAATTCTCAACTTCTGATGGCCAGTTACTATGCCCCTCATCCTCAAGGCTCTCCTCTCCTTTCCAAAACTTCTTGAACCACCACTGCACTATATGTTTGTTAGCAGTTCCCGGGCCAAATGTGTTGTTGGAGTTGCGAGTTGTCATTGCTGCTTTACAACCCATTTTGAACTCAAATAAGAAAATTGCTCAAATTTGCTTTTTTGTCTAACATCATTTCTATAGTCTAAAATAAATATAAAATAAACAGCAAGTATAAGTCATTCTCAAAAAGAACAGCAAGAAACGTACATTGAAATGATGTGTAATATAACCACATTTATTTAAAATGTACTCCAATATCAAATGGCAAATTTCAACAATGCAAAACCACAATTACTTTTGCACCAATCATATATATATATATATACATACACACATATATATATATATGTATATATAGAGAGTGTGTTAGAAAAAGACCAAAAGGGTACACCAGAAAAGAAATAACAATAGCTTGTTTTTCATGGTAGGACTATAATTGCTAGTTTATTATTTTATCTATCTGTGTTTTTAAATTATCTATAATGAATGTGACTTATTTTTTAAATAATGATAAATATTAATACAATACATTGGGTTTGTGTACTATTAATCAGAAAACTATGGAAAATTCTTAAAGAGACAGGAATACCAGACCACTTTACCTGCCTCCTGAGAAACCTATATGCAGGTCAAGAAGGAACAGTTAGAACCAGATATGGGACAATAACAACTGGCTCCAAATTGGGAAAGGAGTATGTCAGGGCTCTATATTGTCACCCTGCTTGTTTAACTTACATGCAGAGTACATTATGGGAAATTCCAGACTGGATGAAGCACCAGCGGGAATCAAGATTGTGGTGAGAAATATCAATAACCTCAGAAATGCATATAATACCACCCTAATGGTGGAAAGTGAAGAGGAACTAAAAAGCCTCTTGATGAAGGTGAAGGAGGAAAGTAAAAAAGCCAGTTTTAAACTCATCATTAAAACAACTAAGACCATGATATCCAGTTTCATCCCTTACTGGCAAATAGAAAGGGAAAAAGTAGAAACACTGACAGACTTTATTTTCTTTGGCTCTAAAATCACTGCAGACGGTGACTGAAGCTATGAAATTAAAAGATGCTTGCTCCTTGGAAGAAAAGCTATGACCAACCTGGAAAGCATATTAAAAAGCAGAGACATTAATTTGCCAACAAAGGTCCCTAAAGTCAAAGCTGTGGTTTTAACGGTAGTCATATACGGATGTGAGAGTTGGACCATAAAGAAGGCTGAGCACTGAAGAACTGATGCTTTCAAACTGTGGTGCTGGAGAAGACTCTTGAGGATCCCTTGGACTGCAAGGAGATTAAACCAGTCAATCCTAAAAGAAATCAACCATGAATATACATTGGAAGGACTGATGTTGAAGCTGAAGCTCTAATACTTTGGCCACCTGATGTGAAAAGCTGACTCACTGGAAAAGACTCTAGTGCTGGGAAAGATTGAGGGCAGGAGGAGAAGGGTACAACAGATGATGAGATGGTTGGATGGCATCATTGACTCAATGGACATGAGTTTGAGCAGCTCCGGGAGATGGTGAAGGACAGGGATACTGGTATGATGCAGTCCATGGGGTTGCAAAAAGTCAGACATGACTGAGCCACCGAATAACAATAAAATGTACTTTAGAGTTTATCCAGCCTTTCCTCTGTTCATCCACTCAAAAATCATGTCTCCTTATCTATTTTCTGCTAGTATACACACAAGGTATTGTGGATACAGACTTAGAATAGTAATTCCCTGTCCTTGATAGGTGTGGTTTAGTCCCTAAGTCATGTCTGACTCTTGCAACCCCATGGACTGTAGCCTGCCAGACTCCTCTGTCCATGGGATTCTCCAGGCAAGAACACTGGAGTGGGGTGCCATTTCCTTCTCCAGGGAATCTTCCAGACTCAGGAATCAAACCCGGGTCACCTGTACTACAGGTAGATTCTTTACTGACTGAGCTATGAGGGAAGCCCTCAGAGCTTCCTCATAGTCCTCAATAGGTTAGTCTACTAAAAGTCAGAGAAAAAGGAAATAGAATCATTTATTATAACATTTTCAAACCAAGTTTTTCAATGTTTTCCCATGGATCTTAGAATTCCTTACAATATATTTCTTAATTTTGCATTTTGATGAATATGATAATATATTAAATACAAGTTTTTCAGCATCATCTTGACACCTTTACCTAAAATATGACTTCAGGTTCTATATTTATGTTTGTGATTATAATCGTACCAAGTATTATTTAATTGTCATGGCTAATAAGAAATGAATTTAAATATAAATGCTATTTAAGCCTCGTGGAAACCAACTGGTATTATGAGATATTTAGCAGTAATATGAATAATGACTAATGGTCAAATAATTGAGTCATCTTAGGATGTGTGTTATGGAATAGTTAAGCCAAACTCAAAAGCTGTCAAAACTGTATTCATGCTGTGAATAGAAATTTAGTTTTACCCAAGTGTCATTCTTTCATATTAAATACATGTTGTTAATACTAATTTCATCAAACTAGCACACAACATTATGGGAGAAAGAGCTTTATCTGTCTTATTTGCTGCTGTATTCTAATGTCTGGTTTTATAATAAATACATACTACACATTAGCTGAATGGATGAATAATGGAATGAATGAAGGGAGGTTTTTTAAGCTTAGATTTGTTTTCTAAATTTTTGTCTGTTTTATAGATGAATAAAAGTCATACCTGGTTTTATACTGATGTGTGCTTAAATAATATTCTATTAAAAAAAATAACACAAGTGAGCAGTGAGACTTTTCATTCTTTAAAAGAAATCTAAATATTTAAAGGGTACTTTCAGTTCTTTAAAGTCATAGGGTTAATCCTAACCTCTCCTCTTTCTGTAATGTTCCTTTCTTGACCCTTTCATTTCTACTTTTGGTTTCTACTGATTTCAAGTTCAAAAATCCCACATGCCGCTTCCGGCTCTCACTCCTTCCCTTCTGTACCTGTCAACTGTGGCTCCTTCCTCACCCTACTCTCATCACCTAAGAGGAGCAATTAGAGAGCGAATAAGAAACCAGAGAATAAAGTCAGTTTTCCAGTGACTAAACAACACTCGAATGAAGAGAAGAGACTCAGGAGTCACACATACCAGAATCCAAATCCGAACTCCACCAATGATGCAGGACCTGTTAGAACAGGACTAGGCCAGTTAAACAATTTTGATATCTAGTCTTCTGATCAATGCAATGTTCTGGTAATGTGCTTAAGGAGGCCTCACTCTGACCCTTCTTTGGCAGAAACCCTTCCCCATGAGGAATTTCCAGGATTAAGGGGAGTGTGCCTATCTGGATCCCAAGCATCCCCTTGCCAAGAACTGAGCCCCGAATCCCTGCCCAAACTGCCCTGCTTCTACATGCTAGCTAAGTCCCTACTCATTCTTCTGATGATACGCTAGCCCACTGATGTGCATACCCTCAACTGTATGGCCTGAATCTCAGATGCGGTGGCTATAAGAATGCAGTAGAGTACCTATACCCCTAAATGTGAGTTCTGAGCCAGTGTTGGATAAAGTCTAGGGGCAGAGGGAAGAAAATAAAGTGGGTCTTGGCCCAGGAGCTCAAGAGTATTGTTCTTGTATTAGCTCCTATGTCTAGGAACTCTGAAGGGTCTGAGAATTCATTCATTAAGTCTCACTTTGAGCCTGGTCATACATGTTCATTGTGAAAGAATATCTATTGAATTAAGATGACTAACTGTATTCAGCAACACTTCACTAGCCTGATTTAGAATTTCTAAATATTTAGCACATGGCCTCCCTATGCACTTTTGCATCAAGAGCTACAAATGCTATAGGTGAATCTGAGACACAATAACTGTGTGCAACTAGATGCTATTCCTATTTCACAGAGTGCTGGAAAGCATTTATCCGAAACTATTAGCTCAGAGTGCTGCCCTAGACACATTTAGGCAATAGACAACAAACAGAAGAAGCAGCCTAGGCTTCTGGGTGCTTATGACTTGATCGGATGTTATAAATCATATATGTAGAAACTTTAGAATAATCTCAGAAGTGTCTACAATTTTATGAAACCAATTTTCTTGAGGCTTATAGAACACTGTCTCAATTGAATTATAGTCACTAGGGTTCTATAAATCTATGTAAGCAATACCGTCCTTTCTTTGCCTGATTAAATTTTCCCATCTTTCAAAGGATCTCAAGCCTGGCCTCCTGGGTAAAGCTTTCTTGGCTGTTCCTGTCTGACCCCCGTCACTCTTCTCTGAACTCCTGGAACAGTCAAGGTCATCAGCAAAACTTTGGCTCCTAATTATTCTTTAACTGGTTCATACTAATTGGTCTGTGTTCCTATGGAGACAGTTTTACAAAGCCAGAAATCTTGTCTTGCATTTCACTTTACATAATTTTCTCCAAATTGCCCCTTATCTCCATTTCCCCATCCCTTCTCCTTTCCACCTGTCTTCACCACACACTCATATTGTGTGAATTGATCAGTCCCTCTGCTATTCTTCTACAATTACATGTTCAGCCCCAAATTACAGCATGTAATTTAGTGAATGCACACACATATATCACATGTGGACACACACATTAATACACAACTTCCAGGTCTCCCACACTTACTAAATAATGCTAATAAACAGCACACAATGAAAAGAACTCCACATTCTTGTTCCAACTGATAGACCAAATCAGGTCTGAACAAATATCAGGCTATGAAGTGGGGAAGGTTTTGAAGTGGAAAGCAGCCATACTGTAGGAAGGAACGGGAGGAAGTCATTGCTGGAAGTTAGGCCCCTTCATTCTCTGCTTCACATGAGTCAGGCAAGAAATATTCTAACATACGCCTTTTGGAAGCCTCATGGCTTCAGGTGCATGCTCAGTATGTTGAACCAATCACCTGCCTCCGACTCAGAGTAAGCAGTATCCACAATATATGCTGAGGTCTTCTGCATGGCCAAGCTGCTAAGGTCGCGTCCATGTCTTTCTTAGCTGTGTCAGCTGAGTTCTATCTCTGTCCTCACAAGGCAGAGGGTTCCGGAGGGCAGGGCCTGTCTCAATCAATCCTGAATGCCTGCTATACAAAGCAGCATCTGGTAAATAATAAGCAGTCAGTGAGAAGCAACACAGTATGCAGAAAGTACACAGGCTTTGAGGCTAGAAAGATCAGATTGGATTTGAATATTGGTTCCACCCATTATAAACTGTACGACTTTGAACAAGTTATTAAAACCTTCTCACTTAAAACAAAATGTATTATATTGTGGAATTATTATTTAGAGTTACTCAACTTATTTACATGATTTGCCTTATTCTAGAGATAATTTGAGGTAACATATACATATTCCAAATTTAAAATTAGGTGGTTAGCTGCTGCATGTATACTAGAGGGCCATGAATGTGATTCAAAGCACCTTAATAATTTATGACCATAAAGGGGGATTTTCCTGGTGGTCCATTAGCTAAGACTCCATGCTCTCAATGCAGGAGACCCCCAAATGCCACTCCTGGTCAGGGAACTAGATCCCACATGGTGCAACTAAGCCACAACTCAGAGTTTGCACGCTGCATCTAAAAAGCCTGTGTGCTGCAACTAAGACCTAGCATAGTTGAATAAACAAAAATTTTAAATAATAATTATGACCACAGAAAAGCACAATCAATGACCTTATTATTGAAAAACAGGCAAAAAAGGCCAAGAAGATGAAGGCAAACTAGTCAGGAATCAAATGAGGTCATGTAAGTGTTTCTCTCCCATGGATTCTCATGAAGATAAATATGGTGAAAGCCCATTCAGGAGACAAAGCAGTGGCTTCATAGCTTTCCTTCTTTTATCATCTATACTTACAAAATCATTACAAACTGTGGTTTAATAAAGTAATTCAGGGGGCAGTGGGAAGCACCAGTGCTGGACTGAGAGGGAGATAGATTTTAGGTATCCTAGGAGTTCTGTGGAGTTTCAACACAGTCTTCCAAAATTACCATTTCTCTCATCCATGCTTTAAATAGTTATTAAGCATTGATTAATCTAATATTATAGTTTAAGATGAATATTTGGAGTTTGTGTGCCAGGTTGGAACAGAGATACTCACTTTAATAGGCAACTGAGAATGAGGAATAACTGACATGTTATGAGATCTGGGAAGTCAGCATAAAAAGAACCTGGTAGTACGGGTAAGCACTTGGCAGACCACTTGTCACTTATTAAACTTTCAATAAGTAACTACTATCATTTATGAACAGATACACTGTGGATATCCAACATACACTTATCTAATGTTAACTCGTTAATTGATCAATGAGGAGTAAGCATAGAAAACAATGAATTTCAGAGTGGACTTGAGTTAATTTTATGGTGAAGACGAAACATAGAAACACTGACACAAGAAACTGTTTAATCATTTAGCTTTAAATACGTTTTATAGACTTCTTTTTTGAATTCATAAGGAATATATGATTTGTAATACATTTTGCACATAACAAATTATTATCCAAATCTGTATCCAAATTCTGCAAGTGCGGGTCCTATCAAAACTGTACCAAACATGGAGATGAAAAATTTAGCCAATTATCCTGATTTTCTAAACAGTCAGATGCCCGTTAAAGACCTAGGTGCTTAAATGCTACACATTTTCCTCTCAAGATTCTCTGCTGTGATGCCATGTCTTTATCAGTAGTAAGGAATCTGAGAAACATCTAACAAAGCTCTGATAGAAGAAGTGAAATAACTCATTTAACAAGTATTTATTCAGTAACAATAATAACTGATAGTAATCAGAGTAATAATAATAAATCATTTATTGAGTTCTTATGTCAGTGTTGCAATTTTTATCACAAAATATATGACTATATAAAAAGTATAAAACATATACATACCTTTTTCAAAATTGTAAAATGGATTTCCATGTACCTGCCAACCAGCTTAAGAAATGTGTCATGACCAGTGTCTCTGAAGCATCAGAGTACCCATATTCAAACAAATCACACACACTCCAGAGTATTTTGTGTTAATAATTCTTTTGCTTTTCTTTGTACTTATTGCATACATGTATATCCCTAAATGAGGTGGTTGGATGGCATCACTGACTCAATGGACATGAGTTTGAGCAAGCTCCAGAAGACAGTGAAGGACAGTCAAGCCTGGCATGCTGCAGTCCATGGGGTCCCAAAGAGTCAGATATGACTGAGCGAGTGAACTACAACAAAAATATCCATAAATAATAGTGGTTGATTCTGCCTGTTTCTGAATTGTATTTAAATATTGGGTTGACCAAAAAGTTCATTCTAGTTTCTCCATAACATCTTAAGGATGAACATTTTGGCCATCCCAATAGAATCATAATATATATTTTCTTCCCTTTTAAAACTTAATATTACTATTAACATTTACCCATGTTGCAGTCTATATGGGGAGTTCAGTAATTTTCACTACTGCATAGAGTTCTGTTGTATAAATAAAGTGCAATGTGTAGATATTTAGGCTACTTCCACATTGCTAAATGCAATATGGTTAAACATACTTGTTGAATCAGTAATTATTAAATAACTTTATAGTCTTCAGGAGTTATTCAGTGACCCTACAGATATGACATCTTCTTTCTTCTCCCCTACTCTCCAATGGAAATTTCTTAGGATTAAAATAAACTTTATATTCTTCCCTTTAATCATGTGCCAATCCTGGTTTTGGAGAAACCTCTTCATTTTTTCCTAAGATTTTTAAACCATATATTTCCTAGAGTGAATAACCTTCTATTGAAAATGCTCATCATTATATCTTCTTGGAACTTCCAGGAGGGTAAAAGAGATTAGATTCTGCTGTGATCTCCCTTAAAAAACAGCTAAATAAGAATTAGACATTAACTTTTAAGGAAAAGAGTTTATGTCTCAATCATAGAGCCTTCTACAATATTGAGACTTTGGGAAACAGGAGTCTCAGGTTTTAAAATACCACAGAAATAAAACATTTAAGGTAATTCACACAAACTAGATATCTGGCTGTATGGAAAATGTTGGGTAAAATGGTCCAGAGATAATGTAAAACACATACCTAGTTTATGCCCACATGAAGTGTTATTGTTGGGAAAACACATGAGACTATGTGAAAAAGACTGCAGGCTATTTCCAAATTAACCCTGCTTATTTACCCTCAAGACAGCAAACTTCAAGGTAGGTAAGTTTGAAGGTGGAGCTTTACAATTGTTCACTAACTTAAATCTTCGTGTGAAAAATAATTTTAAATTGGAAATACAGGTTTTTAGGTTGCCAAGGTAAAACAACACAAATGGACACTACACATAATTAAAACACACTTTTTTTTCCTATCCAATTTTTACATTACATGACTAATTCTGTTAAATAAGCCAAGCACCGAGCTGAGAGGGGAAGGATAGAAAAATATATACAACTAGAATATTCCACTAAAACTATATTCAGCCTTTCAAAAATTGTGTATCTTCATATTTTTGCTTTGCTGATTTTTTTATTGGCCTCAGATATCAACGCTATCTAATCTCTAAAACCATGCCCCCTCTGCCAGCTACCAGCCTATCAATCTCCTTCCCTGTAAACCTTCTTGTGAAAGCATTCAATACCTCCTGCATCAACTTCATCATACAATTCAATTTCTTACTTTACAGAAAACCATTCCCTGTCCCTGTCCTTCTACTAAAAATGCTCTTCAACATTAGAAAACTCCTAAAGGGCAAATTCAGAATCATGTCTTCATTGTTATTCCACTTGACGTTTCTGGAGAATTTGACACTGCTGATCATCCTGTCCTGGAAACTTAATTTTCATGACTTTCATTCCCAGGTGTAACAAGTCCTCTTTCTCTTCTATTCTACTCTATTTACATGACACTCCTTCCCAGAATTTTTCTCACTCAATCCTGTCTTTTCTTCTAAGAATATTTCTACCTGTTTTCCATGGTCCAACTAGAATGTCACCTCTTCCATATGTTTTTCCATCAAGGTTTGCACTGAATATAGTTATTTGCCCTTCCATGTTTACCTCTATTATAGTTATTATTACACTGTATATTAAATATTCATTCATATACTTGCCTTCCTCTACTAAACTGTAAAATTCCTTGAGAGTTGCAATTAAATTTTATTCATTTTTTTATCCTTAGCATTAGTTCAATGGTGGAAACTCATTAAGTGTTTTGTGAAAGAATGAGTGAATAAAGAAGTATTGAAATGAGGAAAGAAAAATGGGCTTAAACTTTGACCAATAAGATGGACTTCTAGGTCATCTGATATTTGAAAACAGAGTTAAATGAACAAAATGAGCTACACTGAACAGAAAAAAACACTTAAAACCTATGAAAAATGTACAAATGAATGTGAGATAGCTCTTTAAGCACTACCCCACTTCTAGTTTCAGGTTTCACTACTCTTTGATGAAGTTACAATAGATCTGAGGAAGATTTACTGAAAGCAAATTTTGATCTGCTCTGGTTGACCTAAAGGAAATCTAATTCTGTAGCAAATGTTAAATCTGAGTCACCACCACAATTATTTCAACAATGTTGCCTCCAAGCTAGCCCACATGACTGAATTAAAAGATAGAAGACTAAAAATGCTGCTACTCTCACTTGTATCTAGCAATTACTGGGGCCCAAGGGATGTAACAGTGGAACAAATATTGGTAACATTCAAAGACATGTGATTCCCGCCCCCCCCAACTCCCTTTCTTCCTGCCGCCTCCAGCATCCCCTTCTGTCTTAAGAGAATTTCCCAAGTACTGGTATTACTGAATCATATAAGCCATAAGTTACAGGTGTGTGTTTTTTTTTTAAATAAAGCTATACCATACTCTATTCCAATTCCCTTGGAAATGGTGGTGAGCAAAAGAGAAGTGAGGAGCATCTTCAGGTTCAGAAGTAGATTTACACAAAGAATCAGCTGTGTGTGCACTGTTTCCTTCAAGCATCATGCTGGGGAAATACACACGAGGCCAGATTTCTCCAACATCTAAACTGCTCTCTGGAAAGATCCAGGCCCTTCTGGAAGCTTCAATAATGGAGTGAGACCACTGGGGTACCATTTGAGAAATGGAAGCTTCAGTGCACTCAATAGGACCCTAATGGTTTGAAAGAGTTAATGTAGCATCTGGAGGCAGATGAACTAATGCCTTGAGAATTAATTCTAGGGTTAAAGAATCTCCTTCAGATCATTAAGAACATTTCCTCTGACCTTAGGCTTTCTACAATGATTGGAAATTAAAATGTTCTTGCCTACTTTATAGAACTAATAGACTAAATTAACCATTTGTCATTTTATTAGAAGTGATATTGAATATATTACTGAAACGTTCTTTTCTAACGAGTAACATACTTCAAAATTCTCTTTCTCAAATCATTTTAGTTATCAAGAACATTAATATAAACTTAATAATCTAGAATTATATATAAAACCTAACTCAAACATCAAAATCACTTTCACTCTTAGCAATTAAACCTAAAAATACTCTATACTTAATTATATGCTAAATTCTGCGACAGGCACTGGGAATACAATGGTAATAAAACAGTCCCTGTCTTCAAGATACTTTCACTCTAGTGGAAGAACAGACAGTTACCTGGAAAATTGCATTTGTCTATAAAAGAAATACATTCTTCTGTATACTTTAACAATTTGAAAATCTTTATGAGTTAACTATGTTATTGATATCATCAAGTTCAATGGTTAAATTTTAAAGAAATCAATTATAGATATAACACTGCATATACTCACTGTATTAAATTTGATGGTTATTTTTATAATAAGAAACAACATTATGATCATGCATAATTGGATCATAGAAGATAAAACCAAATGAATTTAGCTCTTCAATTCACTTTTCTCACATTTAAAAATAATCTAGTGCAACAGAAATAAAAATCTATTTCTTGGGAATTTGCCCCCCTTTCTTATTTGTCCAGCTTCTTATCCAAAAAGTTATTAAAGATGTTACATGTCATTTTATTTTAAACCCTCAAGATCAAATCATCAACCTCATGATTACTCTGTAGTATGGGCTTCCCTGGTGACACAGTGGTAAACAATCTGCCTGCCAATGTAGGAGACGTGGATTTGATCCCTGGGCCAGCAAGATTCCCTGAAGAAGGAAATGGCAATCACTCCAGTATTCTTGCCTGGGAAATTCCATGGACAGGAGAGTATGGTGGGCTATAGTCCATGGGGTGGCAAAGAGTCAGACACAACTTGGTGTCTAAACAACAACAAATACAAAATTCAAGGCCGTCAAGGTTCATTACAAAATTTATTCTGATTTCCTAAGGTCATGGTTTCCTTCTGACCTTTCTTTCAATCCCTATTATCCTACCTTAGATATCCAGTAAGCCCCTGTGTGAAACACACAATTAAAATACTAGATACAATGTTTAATATAAATAGAAAAATTAATTAGTTAACATCAAACAAAGAATTAACGTGAAGACATCCACCCTGCTACCATGCTTTCAGCCCAATAGAAAAGAGACGACCTCACCAATAACCACAGCATGCCATTTTATTTGATAAATGCTATGGAAAATAACAGCCACTTTCGATGGATACGACCAGAGTAGAAGTCATTGAGTATCTTCTTCTAGTAAGCCCAAGGAGTCCAGAGGGCACAGGCTGAGAAGGATGGGAAGAGGGGGACAAAGACAGCGAGTCTCTGCAGCTTACCCGGGCAGTCAGTACAGTGAGTGACGTCACGAGACAAGTCATCCACGCCTTCCACTAGAAAGACGATGTTGACTTTGGACTTTGACACCACAGTCAACATCTAATCATGGATTTTTCACTTTTTAATAGTACTCTCTTTTGAGACTTCTCAAAACAAATATCTTCAAGATTCAGTATTTAGTAAAAGCTAACTTTACCTTAAATTCTACTACTCCATTAACCATAAATAAAATTTAAAATAAGCCCTTTCTTTCAGAGTCACAACAGAGTTAAATATTATAATTTTATATTTAGACAGTTCTTTAGATTAATAAAGTGTTTTATATCTTAAAATGGTCATGTTGTTATAGGGTATTTTAATTTTATACAGTAGACTTGTAAGTTAGCTGTTACTACCCCCATTTTATAGATGAAATTAACTGAAGATCATGAAAACAGACTTCCATATCCACAAATATCAAAGGTGGACTATAAATTCCTCATGTTTACTAATTCAAATTTTGTAGTTGTTTCTAATGTCTGGCACCATTTGCTAAAGAAATATTTCCTTAGTTTCAAATTAAGATAAAAAGGAAAACTGAACTTGCAATACAAAAAACAAAACACATGAGTTTTAAAGATATTTGGAGGGAATTCCATGGCAGTCCAGTGGTTAGGACTCTACATGTCCACTGCAGGGGCCTAGGGTTGGATCCCTGGTTGGGGAACTAAGATCCCATATGCTTCACAGAGTAGACAAAACAAAAAATGTTTTGGGAGATGAACATACAGGCAATAATAATAAATTATTTGATTTTTTTCTGAAACCTTAATAAAAATATCTCTAAAATTGCTCATCAACCAAAAATACGTCCAAATTTTAAACCAATAAGGTTTATGAAAACTTCTTGGGTTTTCTTAGAAGGCAGTTTTGTAAAATTCTTGAATGAAAATCTGGACCCAGGCCTTGTTTCTCCAGCACTCCATGGGAGATGATGACTCAGTGGTAACATACTTGCTTACAGTTGCTACAAATTCCCAGATGGCAAATCCATGGCTACAGATGGAACAAGCAAAACTAAGAACTCTAGTTCCTATTTAGTCTTGACAAAGACTTATTTTACCTTAGCATTTGAAACATTATATATATATATGTACATATATACATATAGTTTATATGTATATATCATGTGGTAATACTTGTCTCCATCCTCTTAGAGAACCTGAAATTCTTAATAATTATAATAGGAATAATGATAAGCCCTTATATCTGAAAAGTGCTTTCACACAGGGATCTGATTTCATCTCCAGAGTGTTTCTCCCCACAAATCTGGTATCCCCCAGGGTTCTGTCTATAGTTTTATCTCTTTCACCCTTCACAGCCTTCCTAGGAAAACTTATCCACACCTGTGGTTTCAACCATCACCTAGGTGGTGACGATGCACAAATTTCTATTTCCAGTTTAGTGCTCACAATGGAGGTGCAGATGGACACATGTACTAAACAAACCCCAGGGACTATCTTCAGTAACTGGTACTCAACATATGTAAACTGATGTTCTTTTCCAAGGCTCCTCTCTATTCAAATTCTCTAGAACAACTAAAAATACCATAATCTATCAGTTATCCAAGCTGAAAATGCAAGTCTCAGCTTCTACCTTTTTTTCACACCTACATAGTAACTAAGTCTTGATGTCTCTTCAGCAGGATTTCTCCTTTCTCATACCAAGATATTTTCATAGCATATGCCCTTACCTTTCTCTTTACTGGACAACTAAAAAATTCCCTACATCTTTCCCCCATTTATGACTGACTCCATGTCCAGACTACCTCCTAATTTTCCTGCCAGAATAATCCTCCTAACACAAATCCGGTCAGGATATTCCCTTGCTTTAAATCTTAAGAAAAAATTAAACAAGTAATGGTATAAAGCATGGCAACAAGATAAAGTTCAAACTTCCTGATGGAGACTACAAGACCTTAACAATATCACCCCAAGTCATATTTTGCTGATCTCACTTTCTTCACACTCTTTACACAGAGATACATTTGCCAGTCCCCAAACAAGATCATGGAGTTTCACTACTTTCATAACATATTCCAATTAACAGAAACTCCCTACCTTCAACTCATCCTTTTAAGATCTACTTCAAGAGTGCCCCAGAGACTATTTCCCCTAGAAATAGTCACCCAAAGCCCTCTAGTCCCAGAGTTCCCTTATCTCATCCTAATGGTATATGTGCATATACACTAGTGAACCCCACTACAACCTGAGCTCCTCAGGGTAAGGACCTCTCCCACTCATCTTCATATCTCTAGTAGTTGGCAGTGCACATGAATTTGGTTAAATTAAGTAATGGATATGTCTGTGAAAGAGGGTTTCCCTGGTGTCTCAGATGGTAAAGAATCCTCCTACAGTGCGAGAGACCTGGGTTCAATCGGTGGGTTGGGAAGACCCCCGGAGGAGGGCATGGCAACCCACTTCAATGTTCTTGCCTGGAGAATCCCATGGACAGATGATCCTGGTGGGCTATGGTCCATGGGGTCAAAAAGAGTCAGACATGACTGAATAAGCACATCTCTGTAAGATATATAGCAATATCTCTACTTTAAAGAGGTTTGGGAAAGCCATATAATTATAACAAATCCAACTGGTTTAATTACTGAATTTAACCTCCTGCAGATAATTCTAGTGCTAATTAGATGTGGAGGGTATTAAGAGTAAAATGGGCACTAATACATTTTCTATGTAAATGTACATTAAAATATATAGTCAATAACGATTAAAGATGTTGCTGTTCAGTTGGCTACTTCGTGCCCAACTCTTTATAATCCTATGGATTGCAGCATGCCAGGCTTCCCTGCCCTTCACTATCTCCCGGAGTTTGCTCAAATTCCTGTCCACTGGGCCAGTGATGCTATCTAACCAACTCATCCTCTGCTGCCCTCTTCACCTTTTTAGTTCAGTTCAGTCATTCAGTCATATCCGACTCTTTGCGACCCCATGAATCACAGCACGCCAGATCTCCCTGTCCATCACCAACTCCCGGAGTTTACTCAAACTCACGTCCATCAAGTCGGTGATGCCATCTAGCCATCTCATCCTCTGTCATCCCCTTCTCCTCCTGCCCCCAATCCCTCCCAGTATCAGGGTCTTTTCCAATGAGTCAACTCTTCCCACAAGGTGGCCAAAGTATTGGAGTTTCAGCCTCAGCATCAGTCCTTCCAATGAACACCCAGGACTGATCTCCTTTAGGATGGACTGGTTGGATCTCCTTGCAGTCCAAGGGACTCTCAAGAGTCTTCTCCAATACCACAGTTCAAAAGCATCAATTTTTCAGCACTCAACTTTCTTCACAGTCCAACTCTCACATCCATACATGACCACTGGAAAAACCATAGCCTTCACTAGATGGACCTTTGTTGGCAAAGTAATGTCTCTGCTTTTTAATATGCTAGCTAGGTTGGTTGCTCCTTCCAAGGAGTAAGTGTCTTTTAATTTCATGGCTGCAATCACCATCTTCAGTCATTTTGGAGCCCCCAAAAATAAAGTCTGACACTGTTTCCACTGTTTCCCCATCTATTTCCCATGAAGTGATGGGACCAGATGCCATGATCTTAGTTTTCTGAATGTTGAGCTTTAAGCCAACTTTTTCACTCTCCTCTTTCACTTTCATCAAGAGGCTTTTTAGTTCCTCTTCACTTTCTGCCATACAGGTGGTGTCATCCAGCTTCTGCTTCTTCCAGCCCAGCGTTTCTCATGATGTACTCTGCATATAAGTTAAATAAGCAGGGTGACAATTTACAGTCTTGACATACTCCTTTTCCTATTTGGAACCAGTCTGTTGTTCCATGTCCATTTCTAACTGTTGCTTCCTGACCTGCATACAGGTTTCTCAAGAGGCAGGTCAGGTGGTCTGGTATTCCCATCTCTTTAAAAATTTTCCACAGTTTATTGTGATCCACACAGTTGAAGGCTTTGGCATAGTCAATAAAGCAGAAATAGATGTTTTTCTGGAACTCTCTTGCTTTTTCGATGATCCAGTGGATATTGGCAATTTGATCTCTGGTTGCTCTGCCTTTTCTAAAACCAGCTTGAACATCTGGAAGTTCACGGTTCATGTATTGCTGAAGCCTGGCGTGGAGAATTTTGAGCATTAATTTATTAGCATGTGAGATGAGTGCAACTGTGCAGTAGTTTGAGCATTCTTTGGCATTGCCTTTCTTTGGGATTGGAATGAAAACTGACTTTTTCCAGTCCTGTGGCCACTGCTGAGTTTTCCAAATTTGCTGGCATGTTGAGTGCAGCACTTTCACAGCATCATCTTTCAGGATTTGAAATAGCTCAACTGGAATTCCATCACCTCCACTAGCTTTGTTCATAGTGATGCTTTCTAAGGCCCACTTACATCTCCACAAAAAACTTTCAGAATGTTTAAAAAAAAATAAGTTACACACCCCCTCAAACAAAATATTTGCAACAAGCAATAGAAAAAAAAATCATTAATATCCTTAGTATGTGAAAAGGTTTTACAGATAAATTAAAGTTCCTGCTTTTTTTCAATGACATGAAAGGAAATCACAAATGAGGAACATAAATGACTATAAGTCTAGATAATGTTCAATACCATTGGTAAACATAAGCAGTGAACCAACAATAGAATAAAAATTTTAACCAAATTAACGAATATTAAAATGTTACACCACTTCATCTTACACATAATGGTGCAAAAAATATCCATACTGTGTAAAGAAGTACTTCTTTAAGTTTACCTTTTGCTGAGCTTCACTTTAGTTATGACTATACGCCTTTGTTTATCTAATTATGTTATCAGATGTACCATGAACAAAGCAATGTTCCAAACAGTTATATATGCATGGCTGCTGCTCGGTCGCTCAGTTGTGTCTGACTCTGCAACCCTATATACTGCAGTCCGCCAAGCTCCTTTGTCCATGGGATTTTCCAGGCAGAATACTAGAGTGGATTGCCATGTTTTCCTCCAGGGGATCTTCCCGACCCCGCAATCAAACCCACCTCTCCTGCATCGTAGGTGTATTCTTTACCCACTGAGCCATCTGGAAAATTCTGTATGCAGGGCCCACTTCCTACTCCAGGTGGCCTCCACTACCTGTATGAGTGCCGAGCGACGTTCCAACAGCCGCCAAGACGGCTGACTACAATTCAGGTTTCACTTACGTTACATTGATATTGGAAGTTTTCTAGGCAAATAGGTAGTCCTTTAAAAAATAAATAAATAAATAAACTAAGAGTTTGATTACTGCACAGATAATATGTTATTTTTCTACTCAAAAACCTTCAATAACTTTCCTTACTTTACAAGGTTAAGTGATAACTTCTCACCTGGATATTCATAACATGGCTCCAATGTATTTTTTATTATCTCATTCTCTAACAAGATTAGACAACATATGCATGCGTGCTAAGTCACTTCAATCATGTCCAACTCTTTGCAACCCTGTGGGCTAGCCCACCAGGGTCCTCTATTTATAGGATTCTCCAGGCAAGAATCCTGGATTGAATTGCCTTGCCCTCCTCCAGGGGATCTTCCTGACCCAGGGATCAAACTTGAGTCTCCTATGCCTCCTGCACTGGCAGACTACATATGCTGTTTACCAAATGCTCCTTAAGCTTTCTTGCTGTTACACATTGCTACATGCTATTTCTTTTGCTGGGAATGTTTTTGGTTTTGTTTGTTTGTTTGTTTGTTTGTTTTTGCTGCTCATAAATGAGAGAGTTCAAGTCCTATTTATGCTTTAAATCCAACTACCAAAATCATCTCTTTCACTTAGCTTTCCAACATTTATAAAATAAGCATAATAAACCAAACTCATAGAAAAAGAGATCAGATTTGTGGTTACCAGAGTTGGGGGTAGAAGAAGGAGGGGGTGGATAAAGTGGTCAAAATATACAAACTTACAGTTAGAAGACAAGTACTAGGGATGTACGTGTGTACTAGATGTGTATGCATGCTCAGTCGTGTCCGACTCTTTGCAACCCCATGGACTGTAGCCCATCAAACTCCTCCGTCCATGGGATTCCCCAGGCAAGAATACTAAAGTGGGTTGCCATTCCTCTCTCCAGGGGATCTTCCCGATCCAGGGGTCAAGCCCACATCTCCTGCATCAGCAGGTGGATTCTTTACCACCGAGTCACCTGGAAAGCCCACAGGGGTGTAACGTACAACATGACTAACATAACTGACAGTGTATGTTATACATGAGAGTTGTGAAGGGAGTAAAGCCTAAGGTTTCTCATCACTAAAGACATTGTCTCCTATTTCCTTAATTTTGTATGAGATTACAGATGATCGCCAAAATTACTGTTATTTATCATTCATGATATGTGTACATCCAATCATCTTGCTATATACCTTAAACTTCTACCACACTGTATGTCAATTATACCTCAATAAAACTTGAAAGAAGAAAGAGAACAGAACAGGAGAGGAAAGGAGAAGGGAAGGGAAGGACGGAGGAGGAAAGGGAAAGAGAAAGGAAAATAAAAAGAAAAATGTGTAACTTTTTCTAACTGCTTCATGTATTTGCGTACAGAATCCTCTTTTCCACTACTGCTGTCTCTCCTTCAATGGTAAACACTGCTCTAAAGTGAAAGGATTTTGCAAAATGTACTGTCCACGGGGTCACAGAGTCAAATATGACTGAGTGACTAACACACACACACATTGTCCAAATAAAGTATTCAGTGCTTTCTCTCTGCGACAATGAAAGGCACTAGCAAAGGCTCTCTCCTAAAACAACAGCCCCTGCGATCTTTTCATCTGAAATACAAAAATACTGGTAATGAAATTGATTTATCTTTTTTCCTGTTTAAAGCATTTGTTTATTGTTAAATAAAGCAGAGACCCAGAAAACCACAGAAAATGTAGAATTCGATGAATTATAGAAGGCAAAACCCCTGTAACCTCCTCTCAGGTCAAGAAATAGAACTTTGCCAGTCACCACGGAAGTCTCTAGATGGTAAGACTTGATGTACCTCAGGTCAATTAAACCCCCCCCCTTCCCTTGAATGTAATCATATCCTGACTCTTTTAATCCTTTCTTTTATTTCTTTATACTCTATTCATCCAAGAATGCATTCCTTGACGTATGGCTTAGCTTTGTGTCTCACACCAAATAAGTTTCTTAGACCTATAATGCTTCCTACAGTGTGGACTTTACACACAGTGAAGTCTTAAATGTCCCTACAGTTGATTTTGAAAGCAATTTCAAGAACCAATGATTCTCTGATTTATAAGTAAATTAAACCAAATGATGAAAAAAAAAAAAAAACTAACTCCTCCAAAGAATAAAAATGCCTTGCTTAAATCTCATTTAGAATTTAAAGCCTAGTCCAGTGTAAGACCCTAGTTTTACAAATTCAGCACTAATGATTGGGCTAATGGAGTCAGACAGGATATCCAAATATTTCATTAGTCAAATATCATTTAAAATAATAGCCTCAGGGATATATTTTGTGAGCTTTATTTTCTTTAATAATGGAGTCATTTTCCACACTTACGGAGAATTAACACTAAAATATATTTTTCCCAACCCTAAAAAATTAACACCTACCAAAATAAGGGCTTCCCAGGTGGTTCAAGTGGTAAAGAATCTGCCTGCCAGTGCAGGAGACATGCATTCCACCCCTGGGTCAGGAAAATCCCCTGGTGAAGGAAAGGGCAATATACTCCAGTATTGCTGCCTGGAAGAGCCCACGGACAGAGGAGCCTGGCGGACTACAGGTCATGGGGCCACCAAGAATCTGATGTAGCTGAGCACACACGCATGCCCAAATGTAGCGGGGTGGGAGTGGGGGACACACTTGTGAGGAGAAATCACCTGGGGATCTGACGTATCTTTTGCCCATTACGCACAACAAGGGTAACACATGCATAGAGCCAAGGGGTGGCAATTATCGGTGTGCTCCAGGTCAGAGAAGGGGAGGTGATGGATATATTATCAAACAAAAATGTATTATCTGGGACAGGAAACATGATAATTTAAAGAAAATAAGATGACAGCTTGTAAAAAATATTTGCCTCCTTCTGCCATTTATCATGCCCATAACTCCTTACAACTGAGACATGAAGCATTAAACAGAGAATATTGATGTTAGGTTTTATGTACTCTTCATATCAAATCATCACATGCAGTTCTTAAAGTATCTCTATGATACCAAATAAACTATCACTGTCTCCATTTTACAGAGTAGAAAATAAAGGATTGAGAGGTTAAGTAGCTTGACTAAGAAATTCTTGGAGGTATAGAGAACTACCTATAGTGCTAGTGGTAAAGACCTGACTGTCAATGCAGGAGACTTAAGAGATGTGGGTTCAGTCTCTGGGTTGGGACGATCCCCTGGAGGGGGACATGGCAACCTACTATAGTATCCTGGCCTGGAGAATCCCATGGACAGAAGAACCTCATGAGCTATGGTTCACAGGGTCACAAAAAGTCAAACACTACTGAAGCAACTTAGCATTCCACGCTGTGGGATGGTCCACAGGCCAGAAACAGCAGCGGCACCTTGCCAGTCACTCCCCAAACCTAGAGAATCACAATCCAGGGAAGTAGAACTCAGGCATCTGTACTGCAACAATCTATCCGGAGATTCTTAATCATGGTAAAGTTTGAGGCACACTGATGTAAAGGGAAGATCAAGAGTTTTAAAGCCAACAAAACTGAGCTTAAATTAGAACTTTTAGAATTATGAAGATGAAGAAATCATCAAGTAAGTAAAGCATTTAAAAGAGCATTCAGCAGAAAACAGTCATGTTTTACACAATAACCATTCCTCTGAACCATCAGTGGATCTACTTAGAGGAAGACATCTGGACTCCTGGGGGAAACAATCAGGTTCCTTCCCTACTCACCAGAACTGAGACCCATAAAGAGTGGAATGAGAGTTTTTTTCCCAGACTTAAGACCAGTGCTGGAAGAACATGTTATCAGCACACTTTATCTACTTTAGGGACAGCGCAGAAGTCATTTAGTCATTCATTTTTATAATATATACTTCTATAGAGCTGTATTTTGTGTGCTGTGTTTAAGGTTGATGCTATAATGTAGACACAACTGGCAAAGTTTCTACCATGAAAGAATTGGAAGGTTAGTTAGGAAATAGATGGTCATCAAATAATCCAAGATATACACAGACTTTAGCAAAGTATGCTAAGTACTCTAAAGGATGGGTCCAGATTAATGACAGTTTATAGATGGGGCCAGATTTAGAATTGATGCTTTTGAATTGTGGTGCTGGAGAAGACTCTTGAGAGTCCCTTGAATAGCAAGATCAAACCAGTCCATCCTAAAGGAAATCAACTATGAATATTCATTGGCAGGACTGATGCTGAAGCTGAAAGCTGACGCTCTACTTTGGCCACCTGATGCAAGGAGTTGACTCATTAGAAAAGAGTGATGCTGGGAAAGACGGAAGGCTAAAGGAGAAGGGGGAAGCAAAGGATGAGATGGTTGGATGGCATCACTGACTCAATGGACATGAGTTTGAGCAAACTCCAGGAGATAGTGAAGGACAAGGAAGACTGGCTTGCTGCAGTCCATGGGGTCACAAAGATTCAGACATGACTGAGCGACTCAACAACAATGAGATCTAGAATATGGGGGTAAGGATGACCTTTAGGAAGGATGAAGATCTGAGATGAGACATGAAGGATGAGTAGGACTTAACCAGATGAAGGGTTGGTAAGGGTCATTGTAGAGAAAAAACTATACTGAAAATAAATCGGATGTTTTGAGGACATGAGGAGGGTGTAGCTCATATAGGGAAAATTCAGAGGGCATAGCGGACGGTGACACTAGACAGGCAGGCTGGAGCCAGATCGCACAAGAGCAGGTTAAACACATTTAGAGCAAAGGGGGTTGTTTTAAGCATTTTAAGCAGATATATGACATTAATGCCAGATTCCCTGGTCGCTCAGGGGTAAAGAATCCCCCTGTCGATGGAGGAGACGTGGGTTCGATCCCTGGGTCAGAAAGATACCCTGGAGAAGGAAATGGAAGGAAATGGAAATGGAAAAGGAAATGGAAACAAACTCCAGTATTTCTGCCTGGGAAATACCATGAACAGAGAAACCTGGCAGGCTATATAGTCCATGGGATCAAAAAGAGTCGGACACAATTTAGCAACTAAACAACAGCATGACATCAAAATCACATTTGAAAAATCTATCTCTGGTTGCATTATAGAAAACAGGAGTAGGTCAAGAATAGATGGAGAAAGCCCCCTTTAGGAATATATTACAGTAGTTCCAGCAAGAAAGAAAAGGCATCTTGTGTTAGAGTAGCAATAGAGGAGGTAGAAGAAAAATCAAGATTTGCAAAAGGGTTACAGACTGCAAGTTATAGTGCAAAATAATGTCACAGAAGAATAAGGCTCATTTTGGAACCTCCAAAATTATACACATGGACAGATCAAGCCACTGAAGCTAGACTTTACACCTAGACCTATAGAGTTATGAACCTTGATAAAAAAAACAGAGCGAGAAGTGGCACTTTTCAGCTGAGGATGAAATAGAGGTTTGTGCAGATGACAGACAGATACGAGAGAAGCCTTATCTAGCAAGAGCGCATCAGAGTGCGAGTTAGTGGGGTCAAAACTTTAGTTCATCGTGACGTAGAGAAAGAGCCACACATCATTTTTCATACACCTATTATCAACTGAGGCTCCAGCTACAACATTAACAAGAGAAACCAACATTAACAGTGTCTATTTGGGAACAGATAGCTACTTAGGGTGGTTGGGGAGAAATTCCAGGGGGTAAAAAGGCATAATAGAAAGAGGATGGATTTAGGCAGACTTCTGCTTCAATATCTGTTCTAGCACTTACCAACTATAACACCTTGGGAAAAGTACCTGTACATTTGAAATTTTCAGTTTTCTCATCTGTTAAAAAGGGTAGTTCCAGCTCCCTCTGATTTCTTGTGAAAAGCAGAATAAACGTAATTAAAATACTTAGCACAGTAGCTAACTCACAGTGTTAAAAATTATTAATAATTATTACAAGGATGTATAGATGATGATAATACCAAATATTTATTGGGATCTTACTAAATAAATACCATGTTGTCTGCTAAAACCATAACACAGGTTAATTTACATAATCTTTAATATGATCCCATAAAGTGAGTAGCATAATTACAAATAAGGAAGGTAGAAGCTCAGTGATAGTAAGTAACATGCCCAATATCAGAAAACTATTAAGTTGTAGAATCTAGATTCAAGTCCAGGTAGTTTGATTCCAGATTCCTCCCATTTTTAATCACTGTGAGCCATTGTCTCTTTCATACTCTGGAGAAGTAGGGTGTTATAGAAAGAAGTTGTTTAAAAGACCAGTGTTAAGTGCTTGATGTACTACTATTTACCAGCAATGACTCTGGAGAGAGAGCCCTTAGTCTCTCTTAGTTTTAGTCATCTTTGCTGTGAAACAGGGATTTAAACAAACATTCTATCTGTAGTTGATCACCTCTGCGGCTAAAACATACTTGATGTCTAATAAATAAAAGTTAAGTAAGTGTATGAATGAGTCTCCATGATATGAGTTTAAAAATCTTCTCTTATCAGTGCATGTGAATATGATGGACTAGAACGAGTACAGGTTTCTGCAACCTGGAAAGTAAGTGTCAGCAGGGAGAACAATATACAAGAGTCAGGGCAAGGGCTCCAGCCTGACTTCTGTGAGTTCAGATGGTCTCCTATCCTGACATACCTGCACAGGGAGAGAGCCAGGAACTGACCTGAGATACAGCAAGCTACAAACCTTATTCCCTCTTTCTTTGAACTAGTATAGCATTTTAATGCTAAAATGAAGGTATCGATAGACAAGATTTATGGAAAATTATAATCAATTGTCTGAGAAAATGGAGTCATTTCTAAATCTTACATCGAGAAAGCCAAAAGACCAAAAAAATGTATCACTAATAGGGCTATCCATTTGCACTTCCAAGCACAAGCTTCAATGTGCATTTTTTAAACCCAAAGGGAATGCAAAGCTCAGATTTGTTTTCACAGGAGACTAACTGCTGACTGAAGATGTGGCATTTAAAGCATACACCATGGAAATGAGATTGTCTGAATCACAGCTTCTTCAGGCCTACTCAATCCGCCCTGATTGACAGGTCCAACTTCATTTATACAGAGAAGATTCCTTTCATGAGAAAATTCAACATATGACTAACTGGGAGATGGAGATAAGTGTTAAGGAATGACATTTCCAACACATGATAGCATTTGGAAAGTACAGATGATTAAAAAATACACACACACACACACACACACAGTTGGTTGTAAGTTTTTCCCCCAGTTTCCATAGACTGGTCTACAGAATAACACAAATAAGAATGTAAAGGAGAATCTGTGCCAATGTTCAAAAAACAGTTCAACTCAATATATATTTACTGCAGGCTTATCATGCACCAAACACTGGTCTCACAAAACAAGCACTTTGCCTTAAGGGGTTTACATGCAAGTAAGTCAACATTATAGAGTACGTTTGGAGCTAAAATTGAGCAGTGTGGAAAAGAAAGAGTGGAAGGTGACTAATTGTGCCTGGGGCAAAGAAGAATTCACTAAGGAACTTAAACTAGTATATGATTTTGAAGGTCAAATAAGAATTCTCAATGGGAACCACATTGGAATAGAGCAGAAAAGAAGGCTTTCCATTCCAATGAGACAGGCCTGGACCACATGGCAGGTGTGTATTCTCCCAAGATGGTATAAATATTTAGGTTCACTGGGGGAAATGGTCAGGCATTTGAGAGCAGTGAATTTCAATGGAGAAATTACTGGACAGTAGTAGTGTGTGTGTACAAATCACTTAACCTCCCTGGACCTCAGCTGAGAGTTGAAACTTGGAATCTCTAAGTTACTTTTTAAGTCTAATGTTCAATGCTTGTATAAAGATCCTAGAAATACAGGGCTTGAAAGCTCCCTATCTATTCATCTCAAAGCCTAGATAGGGAGAGAGACTGCTAACCACACTGGTTGTAAAAACCCCACAGCATACCTTGATCAACGATCTGATTAACCATGGGAAGAAAGAATTACACGCTAGCCTCTAGGTCAACACTACCCAAGAGAAATACAAAGAGTCCCAAAATGTGAGCCACATATGTAGTTTTAAAATTCCTAGTAATCTGAGCAGAGCAAAAATAAATAAATAATTTTAATACTATATTATATTTAAACCTACATATTAAAAAAAATATAATTTCAAAATATAGTCAAGAAAAAACTTGAAATAGTTTACTTTTTTTCCCCTTGGAAAGTCTTTAAAAGCCAGTATATATTGGACACTTATTAATAATGCATCTCCATTCAAACTAGTCACACTCCAAGGGCTCAGCAGCCAATGGGACTGACTGGTGGACACTCTCCTGGATAGCACAGCTGTAGGGTGCATCTTCAGAAACTGCTAGACAGCTCCAGGGACACCCACATTCCTCTACCACATGAAATTAGGTTTGAAATTAATTGTTATTGCTGAATTTTATGTCAACTGTCAGGGTTTTGTTTCCTAAGGAGTGTCCCCTGAGAGTAGTAGCGTTTTCCCCCATTTACATCTCAGCAAAAGGAAGACTGGAAATTTGCTTTCACATGACATTGGGGGTTGGCGGTGGACATCACTGGAGAAGGAAGGAATTTACCACTGCCTCAATTTCCCTTAAGTATAAGACACTTTGAAGGGCTTGTAACTATTAGCATACGTTACATTGTACAATGGAACCTACGTCTACGGGATAGACATTAGCATCTCATTTCATGGATGAGAAAATAAAGGCTTAGACCAAGGCTAAACAACTAGCTCAGGTTCACACAGCTAGAAAGAGGGGGAGAAGGAATTCAGAATAAGGGTTATGATACTTAAAAGACACACAGATTCACAAAGCTGGGAAGAAGTGGAGAAGAAATTCAAACAAGGGCTATGATATTTAAGAGACAGGGTTACTAGAGCTAACCCTGCTTGGTCACATAAACTTTCAGAGCATTACAGTCTGCATAGTCCAGCATCCTGAAATTCCTCTTCTGACCTGCATCTAGGCACCTCTTCACAGTTCAGTTCAGTTCAATTCAGTTGCTCAGTGGTGTCCGACTCTTTGTGACCCCATGAATTGCAGCACACCAGACCTCCCTGTCCATCACCAACTCCCGGAGTTTACTCAAACTCATGTCCATCAAGTCGGTGATGCCATCCAGCCATCTCATCCTCTGTCATCCCCTTCTCCTCCTGCCCCCAATCCCTCCCAGTATCAGGGTCTTTTCCAATAAGTCAGCTCTTCGCATGAAGTGGCCAAAGTACTGGAGTTTCAGCTTCAGCATCAGTACTTCCAATGAACACCCAGGTCTGATATCCTTTAGGATGGACTGGTTGGATCTCCTTGCAGTCCAAGGGACTCTCAAGAGTCTTCTCCAACACCACAGTTCAAAAGCATCCATTTTTCGGCGCTTAGGTTTCTTCACAGTCCAACTCTCACATCCATACATGACCACTGGAAAAACCATAGCCTGGACCAGACGGACCTTTGTTGGCAATGTAATGTCTCTGCTTTTTAACATGCTGTCTAGGTTGGTCATAACTTTCCTTCCAAGGAGTAAGCATCTTTTAATTTCATGGCTGCAATCACCATCTGCAGTGATTTTGGAGCCCCCAAAAATAAAGTCTGACACTGTTTCCACTGTTTCCCCATCTATTTCCCATGAAGTGATGGGACCAGATGCCATGATTTTAGTTTTCTGAATGTTGAGCTTTAAGCCAACTTTTTCACTCTCTTCTTTCACTTTCATCAAGAGGCTTTTTAGTTCCTCTTCACTTTCTGCCAAAAGGGTAGCCTTGGAGTATGGAATGAAGCAGGGCAAAGGCTAATAGAGTTTTGCCAAGAGAACACACTGGTCATAGCAAACACCCTCTTCCAACAACACAAGAGAAGACTCTACACATGGACATCACCAGATGGTCAACACCAACATCAGATTGATTATATTCTTTGCAGCCAAAGATGGAGAAGCTCTATACAGTCAGCAAAAACAAGACCGGGAGCTGACTATGGCTCAGATCATGAACTCCTTATTGCCAAATTCAGACTTAAATTGAAGAAAGTAGGGAACACTCCAAGACCATTCAGTTATGACCTAAATCAAATCCCTTACGACTATACAGTAGAAGTGAGAAGTAGATTTAAGGGACTAGATCTGACAGAGTGTCTGATGAACTATGGATGGAGGTTTGTGACATTGTACAGGAGACAGGGATCAAGACCATCCCCATGGAAAAGAAAGGCAAAAAGGCAAGATGGTTGTCTGAGGGGGCCTTCCAAATAGCTGTGAAAAGAAGGGAAGCGAAAAGCAAAGGAGAAAAGGAAAGATATTCCCATTTAAATGCAGAGTTCCAAACAATAGCAAGGAGAGATAAGAAAGCCTTCCTCAGAGATCAATGCAAAGAAATAGAGAAAAACAACAGAATGGGAAAGACTAGAGATCTCTTCAAGAAAATTAGAAATACCAAGGGAACATTCCATGCAAAGATGGGTTCGATAAAGGACAGAAATGGTATGGACCTAACAGAAGCAGAAGATATTAACAGGAGGTAGCAACAATACACAGAAGAACTCTACAAAAAAGATCTTCACGACCCAGATAACCATGATGGTGTGATCACTCACCTAGAGCCAGACATCCTGGAATGTGAAGTCAAGTGAGCCTTAGAAAGCATCACTAGGAACAAAGCTAGTGGAGGTGATGGAATACCAGTTGAGCTATTTCAAATCCTGAAAGATGATGCTGTGAAGGTGCTGGACTCAATATGTTAGCAAATTTGGAAAACTCAGCAGTGGCCACAGGACTGGAAAAGGTCCGTTTTCATTCCAATCCCAAAGAAAGGCAATCCCAGAGAATGCTCAAACTACCATACAATTGCACTCATCTCACATGCTAGTAAATTAATGCTCAAAATTCTCCAAGCCAGGCTTCAGCAATACATGAACCATGAACCTGCAGATGTTCAAACTGGTTTTAGAAAATGCAGAGGAACCAGAGATCAAATTCCCAACATCCGCTGGATCATCGAAAAAGCAAGAGAGTTCCAGAAAAACATCTATTTCTGCTTTATTGACTATGCCAAAGCCTTCAACTGTGTGGATCACAATAAACTATGGAAAATTCTGAAAGAGATGGGAATACCAGACCACCTGACCTGCCTCTTGAGAAACCTATATGCAGGTCAGGAAGCAACAGTTAGAAATGGACATGGAACAACAGACTGGTTCCAAATAGGAAAAGGAGTACGTCAAGACTGTATATTGTCACCCTGCTTTTTTAACTCACATGCAGAGTACATCTACTCTACTTACATGCAGAGAAATGCTGGCCTGAAGAAGCAGAAGTTGGAATCAAAATTGCTGGGAGAAATATCAATAACCTGAGATATGCAGATGACACCACCCTTAAGGCACCTCTTCACAAGCCTGGGTTAATTATTTCCTAAACAGTACCTGAAGTTTATGTCTCTCAGTTGCTTTACCTCTAGAAAATCTAGATAACAAAACCCTCTCTCTCATTCCTTTCTCAGACTACTAAATCAAAACCAATCCCAATAGTTTTGCCCTTAAACCAAGCAGCCACGTTTTCACTCTTTCTGATTATCAAAGCTTTTGTATGAACTCAAGAAGAAAAGTCTGGGGCTCCGCAAAGTGGAATGGTATAGATGGGAAAGACTGGCTCTGTCAACTTCTTGTGTGTGACTTGGACACATTAATGTGCCTCTCTAAGACTCTAGAGACTCAGTTTTACAGTCTGTTCAATGAGGGCAGCCACAATAGCTGACAGGGTTGTTATAAGGATTAAGATAAAAGACGATGACATTCCTAGCACCCAGGAAGCACTCCTTCAGTCAAGGCCTTTTCTTCGGCAACACACTGATCATCAATGGCCCTGTTATGTTTTGCTGCTCGTTCGACTCATTCCCAGTAGTCAGCCTCTTCCCCAGGAGTATTATCTGTCTATGTGCATAGGCTCAATAAGAAATACACATGGAAACAGGACTTCAGGCCTTTCCCCCGCCAGCCTACTCAGCGGAACAGAAGTGAAGAGGATAGACATCCATGTGTGTTCTTTCTCTCTGGGGGATATATTATCTCCCTACTTAAAAGTGTGTCAAAAATACTCTGCCCAGAATGTTCCTGAGGGATTTAACGGCACTGACCATCCCGCTTGCCCAGCCAAAGCTTTACACCCCGCCTCTAGCCATTTTTGTCTTACAGGCTCTGCAGACTGTGGTGGACACCAGGGGATGTGGCTTTGTTTAGCCCTGAAGGAGGGGATAATGAGAGAAGAGGTGAGAATCACCTGGTGCTGCAAAAATTGATGTTATTGACTGTTGGACTCAAGGAAAGAGAAAACAGCCTTGCTGAGAGTGGTGGACTGGGAGGAGGAAAGGAACCAGAAGTGAGAGTCTACGTAACGGGAATGGGCAGACAGCACTGACTGAGTGAGCCTCATTATTGAGCAAGTTCAGTCTCAGCAATCTCCACACTCCCCGAGTCTCTACTGCTTTAGCCATTTTGTAAAACTTTCTTCTAACCTATTTACCTGCACTTTAAAACAATGTCTTAGATCTGATGGAAAATGTGAGTACTTTTCATGGTACTAGTGAAGTTTCCATTTTTATTTATTGTGTTTTTTGCTTCTTATCTGCTATTTGCAATAACTGAATTTTTAGAACTAGTCAAATGCTACTCTAAAAGCTTTATTAGAGAATCTTCTTCAGACAGAATGATTTTATGTCAAATTAAATTAAATTCAATAATCCATTACCTAAAACACACAGACATAGATACCATTTCTTAATAATGCCTCTGTTCCTTGTATAGAATAGTGTTTAGCACAAAAGGGAGACTCAATTAATATTTGCCTTAAAAATGAGCTGAATAAGATATGAAATTCACATTCTAGTAAAGAAAACAAACAAGAATAAATACCTCCAATATAAGGGATACATATTACACTATTAATAGAAGGTGCTATGTTAGTTATACAAAGTATAGCAAGTATTTCACTAATGGTAGAAAGTAGTATAAAATAATAAAAAAAAAAATAGGCAACAGAGAAGTTTCACATGGGAGAAGGTAAGAACTGGGAGGGTCCAGACGTAGGGAGAGAAATGGTAAATGTAGGCAGAGAAAAGGCAAACACCTTTCTAAACAATTAGAAGGGGAAAACAACGACAAATATGTTATAGTGTTCCAGAATTTACAAAGTGTTTTTACATTCTGTGCGCGCTTCCCTGATAGCTCAGCTGGTAAAGAATTCACCTGCAATGCAGCAGACCCCAATTCAATTTCTGGGTCGGGAAGATCCGCTGGAGAAAGGATAAGCTACCCACTCCAGTATTCTTGGGTTTTCCTGGTGGCTCAGCTGGTAAAGAATCCACCAGCAATGCAGGAGACCTGGGTTCGATCCCTGGGTTGGGAAGATCCCCTAGAGAAGGGAAAGGCTGCCCATTCCTGTATTCTGGCCTGCAGAATTCCATGGAGTGTATGCTTTGTAAGAACCATACAAGGCACAATGACTGTGGTTCAGTGATGTTTAAAGGCACCTTCTGTGCAGAGAAGATTATTTGGAGCTCTCTTGGTTTACATAATTAGTATTTATTTTTTCAAGTTATAAACTCAAAAACCAACTGCTACTTAACTTTTTAAGTTCAGTTTATAAGTGTGCTGTTCTATTTATAAATCAAGCGAGATTTTTACAATCACCATTTTAAAAGCTTTAAGGACTTAATTAAATTCCCCTTGAACAATTTAACCTGCATTTATAAATTTAACATATTAAATTTACTTTAAAGTACTTTGTCTGAAAAACAAACTTTCCCAAGTATTTAAATAATTCCTTTATATCTAGCAAATGCAACATAAAATATGGGAAGTTTTAAGTTTTATATGTTTCAATGCAAATAAGAAATGGTAAGTCTCTATATCCTTCATCTTACAATCTCAAGTCAAAATCAGTCCCTTGACATTCTAAAAGTGATGTGTTAAATACTCCAATCTAGCAAATTCTCTTTAAAAATACAAGTACATACACTATTAAATATATGTAATTATTATATAGCAAAACATTCATAAAAAGGTTTAATTTCCTTCATTATTCTATGGAAGTCCCTCAGTCCTATTCAATTCTTTGCAACCCCATTGACTGCAGCCCACCAGACTTGTCTGCCCATGGGGATTCCCCAGGCAAGAATACTGGAGTGGGTTGACATTTCCTTCTCCAGGGGATCTTTCTGACCCAGGGATCCAACCCGGGGCTCGTGCATCACAGGTAGATAGATTCTTTACTGTCTGAGTCACCTGGGTGAACTCATTGATCTATAATTATCAATATATTTTTCCAGATTAAAGACCTCTGCCCACTAAGGAAGCAATTATGCAAATTCTGTGGTTGATTTCCCAAGAAATTTTGAGGGTTTCATATTTCGTTGACTGAGGTTGTAAATATGTAGAGATCTTGGCTAGGCAATGTGTAACTACAATTACTGAGGATGACTTTTCTCATCTCCTCAATGATAAGACTAACTATTGTTTTATAATCACTATCTTATGAACTCCAAAATTTTAGAAAGGAATTTGGTCCTACCTTTTGTCCCCTGGATTCAAAATATATCATAAAGGAATCATTAGCTACACAAATTCACAACTACCAAGTTTAAAGCAAACTTTCATCACTGCTTCAGTTGGAGTTTTATTGCTTTCTTAAAATATTTCAACATCTTTTGAATAGATCCAGAGTATCTCTGAGGCTTTGTCTGTTTAAATTCTTGATCATGATATTAGATGGATGTTATGATTATCATCTCAACTAAGACATTAGAAATTAAACATCAGAAAAACTGATCATTTACCTAGAAGTATAGCAGACAATTTTTCTAAGTGGATATGGATTTCAAACATAGGTTTTCCACCAAACATTCAGTTTCCACTTCTCTGTGTAATGAGGAAGGAAGAGGCAGAAGGACACAAGAAGTGGAAGAAATCATTCAAAGGTAGATGCTTCAGGATTTGTGAGCTGATTAAATATCCACTGGCTGGAGAGTTAAAAATAATTTCAGTGTTTCTACTCTAAATGCCTAGGAGATCTGGTTGACTTCTTTGTAAAATAGTCACACACACACTCACCACACACCAACAGCTCAGAGCACATTATTTGGTGGTGTAGGTGTAGCGATAGTGTTAGGGGACTAGCTAGAGAAACATATTTGCATTAAGTATACATATTTTCCCTGTTTGAAGTTCAATGCAATGATCCTTTTGAAACTCAGACTCACCATATATTTTTTCCAAACTGTATCTCATTTCAAAGCTATTCCAAGGTTACACTTGAAAGCTTTCTATCCTCTGCTGAATAGTAATGGTCTGAGAAAAACAATGCTTTCAGTCCCTATCTACCTTTATTTATTTACTTTTCAAAAAAAAGTTTCCCTCTTATGTAGCCATTTTAAAAGATGCTTATGGAGAATTATTAATGACATGAGGATGTTTTTATGACACTGGTATTGAGTGAAAACACAGGATACAAATAATATACTTTAATCCTAGATATGTTCCACACAAAAGACATCACATTCATAAACATACACTTACATGAAGAAAAAGTGAAAAGAATATAGAACTTTTATAGATGAGTTCTATGGTTATGAGCAAGTATACATTTTTGTCCTTCTTGGTATTTACATAATTTCTATAATGAACATATATTACTTTTATAATCCTAAAAACAGTTGAGGACTTCCCTGGTGGTCCAGTAGTTAAGAATCTACCTGCTAATTCAGGGGACAAGGGTTTGATCCTCAGTCCAGGAAGATTCCACATGCCTCAGGGAAACAAAGCTGGTAAGCCATAACTACTGAAGCCCGTGAGCCCTAGAGCTGGTGCTCCCCATCAAGATAAGGCACTGAAGTGAGAAACCCACATGCACCACCAGGGTACCTGTGTTCACCGCAGCTAAAGAAAGCCCGTGTGCAGCCGGGAGATCCAGCTGCACCCACAAAGGAATACACACATATTTCTTTTAAGTTCAGATACAGTGCATACCAATTATAACTGATTCCTAAGTTTACTTTTCCCAAAAAGTTTGAAAGACTGCAGATTATAAATCAATTGACTAAACATCCAACCTACATGCACAGGGCTCTAGAAAGATTCAAGAATCTGCATCAGGAATCCACCTCATTCCCCTCCTTCCAGGCTCACAGCATACTACTTGACCTCACTTTCCTCTTTGAATCCAGGTACAACCTTAAGAAAATAAATACATCCAGGTAGATCTTAATGAACAAATAAGTCCATGTATACTTTTTAAAAGAATATGCAAGTCTAAGTACACCCATTAGAAATTAAATAATAAACAAAATAAGACTGAATAGTTGTCTCCTGCTATTCACCTCACTTTTATTTTTAAAAGCGTATTTCCTCAGTGTCTTCCAGTTAAATTCTGCCTATTTAGAAAGTCCCAAAGCCTTTTATGAGTCTAAAAAAAGATCTAGTTTACCTCTGAGAAATATTTAGGGCCAGACCGTCTCAGGGTCAAATGTCTCCATGTTTTATTGCTCATCTTTCCCTTTTCAATTCTTGAAAGCTAGGTTCTCCAAGCAACACCAATTTATCCTGGGGAGTTTTATTATCTTATTTACTGAACTAATAACAGGTGCAGAGTTGAGCAAACAGGCCTCTTTCAAAGGGCACCTATACTTCAGTTTGTTATTAATATCTCTTCAGTAAGAGCAGCCCTAAATTCATGTGAGGGTACAGGTTACTAGGCCCATGAGAATTTTTTGGGCTAATGGAAAAAAACTATGATACAACCAAATCAGTGGACACTGGGCTCTGTATCAGACACTAAATCTAACAAGCCAGAGGACAGCTCAACAGAGTTACTGAAAATAAGGAGATGCAAAGCTACCCATTTGGAAGAGGGAATCAAAAGCCAGAGTACCAAGTATCAGAGCAAGGGTCAAGAGTAAGAGAGGTGTCCTTCCAGGTACTGCCCGTCCCGAGGCACTGGGTCCCATGTCTGGCATTTATCCTGGTGCTCTAAGTTCCTGCCTGTGTGGCCCTGGATAACTATACCTCTGGGACTGGGTCCCTTCACCTGTAAAATGGGTTTAATAACCAAATTTCTCTTCGAGTCACAGGGAAGATTAGATGATTTGAAGTACTGTGAACAGTGGCTGACCCGTCATAAGCACTCTATGAACACTAGCTATTGCTAGGAGGCATGATAAGCTATGCAGATGGATAAGCAAAATCTCAAGGGCTAGTGCCAGGGAAGTAAGTACTGAACCATGAATTCCCAAATGAGGATACTAATCGGTAAATGAACCAAGTTATAGGGACAGTTTCCCCGTGTTTAGTGCAGGACTTCCAAACATTTTCTGCTTAGGGTTGACTGGCTATTGTAATCTGTCACCTTTTACTTGCATATTCCTAATTGAGGCTCTGTGTTCCTCAAAGAGGGGAACATATTACAGTGTTTTTCAAATTGTGACTTATGACCTACTCTGTACTCTTTCATGTTCAATAATAAAGGCAAATGAAGAAAACAGTTTTAAAGTAGCCAGTATAAATTATATTTCAACCATTTTTATCATTATAAAACATTTAGTAAAAATGTTGACCAAAATTATAGGAAAGAAACAAATCTTTAAAATGTAAAAATAGAATAGAAAATACCAAAATGCATAGCTTTTGATAAAGCTAAGTAGTGCTTTGTGAAACTTGTACAGAGTTGCAATCTTATAACTGAGTTATTTTATTTTTAAATTTATTTTTCATTGATGGAAAATTGCTTTACAATTTCATGTTGGTTTCTGCCATACAACAGGAATCAGTACTCAGTCATAATTTCATATATATTTATATGAACATATAAATATATATATTCATATGTATATGAATATATAAAAAATATATATATACATATACACACACACCTTCTCTCCTGAGCCTCCCCCCACATCATCCCACTGCTCTACAGAGATGAAATTTTTGATTTATATTCTTTGTGGACTGCAGTCCAAAAAGTTTTAAACATTGACTACTTTGGCTATATATGTTACTTCAGCAAATATTAACATGTAACAGTTGCTCAACAAACTTGCTGACTCACTGCTTTACTTCCAAACGTAAGCTATAAGACAGTGCTTCCCAAGTTTGCCTTATGATAAGAAACACCTAGGGTCATTTCCAGATTCTCAGAGATCCTGATTTTGGAGAAACAACATTTGCTCTCATCAGTTCCGTCGCTCAGTCACGTCCGACTCTTTGCAACCCCACGGATGACAGCACGCCAGGCTTCCCTATAAGAAGAGGCAATAACTTGCCATTGGAAAATAAATTTGGTGAAAGCAAAATTTGTTCTCCTTGTTGTATGTCTATTTTTATTTACTGGTATTATACCTAATCCAAGGAGGCACTCTGTAAAATACATCCAGTTGTTTGAGCAGTGAACATTCATTTATTCAGCAAGTATTTATTGATCATTTGCAACAAAATCATGTAAGACATGATCCCTGCCCTCTAGTAGTTTAGTGTAGATTTATTTCAGAACTATGATGGGGTCCCCTGAGGATCAGATGATCTTAAGCCAAAAATAAAATGAAGATTGAATGCACATATGTGACATAAGTCTTGGGTAATCTACCCTTCAAAATGTTCACAGGATTAAAAAGCACTAAAACTGCAATGGATAGAGGAGCCTGGCAGTTGATAGAGGAGTTGATGGGGTTGCAAAGAGTTAGATATGACTGAGCACATGAGTACGGGGAAATGGCAATCACATGCCAAAGCATTGTTCTCTAGTTAATACTATTGAGATACAGAAGAGCTGAGAACCAGCCCCACACAGCTGAGGAGAACTTGGTATCAGCAGGATAGGAGAAAGAAGAAGATAAATATCCGAAAGTAAAATTATATACAGACCTGGACAACCTGTCCCCAGTCTTACTGGCACTATCTTGATCCAAACTACTAACTTCTCTCACCTGAATTGTCACGAGAAGTTCGAGCTGGTCTTCCTCTGCCAACCCTTGTCCCCTTAAAGTCTCTCAAACACAGTAGCCTGAGCAACCCTATGACTCCTCCGCTCAAAACCCGGTGAGCTTCCCATTTCACTCAAAGAAGCTGCTGAACCTGCAAAGCTTGACATGATGTGCTCACTCTGACATTCTCTTGAACTTTCTCTTGCTAGCCACACTGGCTTCTTAGATGTTCCTTAAAATGTCATCTCAAGGCTTCTGCACTTTCTGCTACCTTTTCCTGCATGGTTAATCCCTTCACACCCTTTAAGCCTTTCATCAAAAGTCCCCTTCCTAGTGAGACAGACCCTCACTAACCACTTCACCTAAAACTAACTTCAGCCCCTTTCCACAGTCATACTTTTGACTGAGGGTCCTTCCATGTTTTGCTTTTCTTTTTAGCATTTACCAATTGTAGCATATATTTGACTTAACTGTGTTTTTAATTGTCTGCTTAGCTTACAAGCATGTAAATGTTATAAGGATAGGGGTTATTGTCTATTTTATTTCACCCTCTATACCTCTGTGTCTAGGTACTGACCTGACACATAGTAGATGCTCATTAAATATTTGGTGAATGAATGAATGCAGAATACAGAGAAAAGCCTCATGCTCTTACTCTAACCACCATTTACAAGAAAGAAGAGCAGAAACAGTAAAATCATACTAAGTAAAACATTTGCAATTTTATTATTCACTTAATTCCTTACTTTACTAAAAAAAAAGATTTGGGGTACCGATGACACATAAATTACAGTTTCACACATCTATATTACCTATTTAGGAAGGTTTTCAAAAGTTTAGAGTGGAACAGACCTGATTTAAATGTAGGCTTCATAAGCACCTAATATTTGTTTAACATTAGATAAGTTATTTTTCTTTCCTAAACTTTGTTGGGGTTTCCCTTGTAGCTCAGTCATTAAAGAGTCTGCCTACAGTGCAGGAGACCTGGGTTCGATCCCTGGGTCAGGAAGATCCCTTGGAGAAGGAAATGGCAACCCACTCCAGTATTCTTGCCTGGAAATCCCATGAACAGAGGAGCCTGGCAAGCTGCAATCCATGGGGTCGCAAGAGTCGGACACAACTTAGCGACTAAACCACAACCACCACCAACACCAAACTTTAGTTTTACTCATCTACAAAATAATGATGATAATACTTCTCTCACACAGGTCACTGGAAAGAATTTTGAGAGAATAGGTGCAAACTTACCGGGGTAGTCCTGGCTCATGCCAAGAGCTTAAAAACGGTAGCTATTATTGCCATTATTCATTTTGCTGTTTTACTCTTTATTAATTTCTTTATAAATTTTGTTTTGAATTAAAGACCCTCATTAAAAATTATAACTCCACTATTTTGAGTCGATTTAGGCATTATAAACTTAATAACTGAGTAAGTGCATAACCATTTGGAGGCCATAATACAGGGGCCCAGTGAGAGACTAATACATAATCAACCTCCTAAAAGAGATGGTTATTCAACTGGAACCCTGGTAAGAGACCACCCCTGATTTGGAGAGCTATTCTATAAATTGTCTACACACTCTGATTCATGATTCTAAGTGATTCATGATTCTAAGCCTTGTCTATAACAAATAATGTTTATTAAAAGCATCAATATTCAGGGTTATCATAGTATCTAGCAAAGAGTAGGTGTCATCAGCATATAAGCAGACATAGTTTCTACAAGTTAAACTTTTAATTGTTCCATCAGTTATTTTTTGAATTCCTAAAATACAAACTAAGAATAATGAAGAAAACATTTTTAATATTTAGTTTCTATCCTCAAAATGCTTAACATCTGCTTGGGGTGAGACAATACCCAAATAAACAAAAAATAGCTAGTAATGGATAATAATGCAAGTGACAGGATAAGGCAATATAAGATTCATTGCCATGAATGATGGAGAAACTTCACTTACAAAATCAAAAGGGGAATAAAGTAAGGGAATAAGTGTGGCTGTCATCAACTTCTTGGAAGACAGATACCCTGTACTATTTTTTACAGGGAGGATAGAATTTAGGTAAGCAAGACCATGCAGAGAAGGGACTCCCATTGCAAGAAACAATTCTAGCAAATGCTCAGAGGCAGAAAACCATGGGGTGCTTGGAACAAAGCAACTTCACTGAGAAAATCTGGCAGAAATGAGCATGATGAATGTCTGAATTCTAGGGTGCTTAGGCATCCAACAAATTGTTTTAGTTTGAATTATTGATTACCTCCAACCTAACTTTACAACCTGGCTGTATAGATGCAAAGGACATGAGTGAGTATAAGTGGCTTGTGATCCCCAAATTCAGCATTCAAACCAAAACCTATATGACTTTAAAATCTGTAGTTTCCTTCTTCTCAAAAGAATTTAACAAGCATTAAGGTAATTAAATCTGGGAAGAAGCTGATTAACTAATTAAGAGAAATCTGGGACTTAGTACAATCATTTAACAAGTATTTATTGAGCACTTTCTATGCCTTTGTCATTTTTCCTGATGTTGATGACAGATATGAAGAAAGCAAACTGAACTCTCAGTTCCCATTTCCGTAGAGTTTATACATTAGCATACGTGATGGTGGGTTTCACTGATAGCGCAGCAGTAAAGAATCCACCCTACCAATGCAGGAGACAGGGGTTCAAGCCCTGGGTCAGGAAGATCCCCTGGAGAAGGAAATGGCAACCCATTCCAGTATTCTTGCCTGGGAAATCCCAAGGCTACAGTCCTTGGGGTCACAAAGAGTTTGTGATGGTGATGGTAATGGTGGGAGAAGGGATATTACATGTAAATAGGTTTCTCTTCCACTATAGATATCTTTTCATTGGGTTCAGTTCCTCAAATTTCTTAAGATGATTGCTATTAAAGGCAACTCTGAAGTCTTGCTCCTATATAGTGGTCTCAATTTTATCAATCATGAATTAAATTAATTGAGCACCTAATACATTCAAAGAACATTTTTACAGTGTTTACATGTCTTATTTCACTTAATTCTTATAATCCCTAAGAACTATCATTATCCTTATTTTACAGATAAAAATAACTAACTTCAGGTAGGTCAAGATAATTTCTTATACACAAAATTTCTGGAAATAAATGGGGAAGATAGAAATAAACAGTTCTCTTGGAATCCCAAAAACCCACACTTTAAAATCATTCTGCTATGCTCTTTTCCCAAAGAGCCTTTATATTTACCCTCAAGGAATTTCAAAATGAAAAGAGCAGAATTCTTGAATCCTGGCAGCAGGATTTACTAGAATGAACAGTAAATGAAGGGTCAAGAGGCCTAAGCCATATATTAGGTCTACTGTTGCCACATGTGGAACATAGAAACTGGTCATTTCCATTCTCTGCCTTAGTTTTCTTATCTGTGAAATGGGTCTAATACCCACCATTCATATTTCAGATATCGTAGATCTGCAAGTGTAAATGAGCATGTTTACAGCAGCAAAAAAGAAAGGAGGGAAATAATGAGATGATAAACACAAAATTATTTAGAAAAAGAAAAGGTATCATGCAGATATAAGTTATCATCATCAATATCATTACTTTCTAAAACTAGATCCCTTTCTATAGATAAGAAGGACATTTGGTGCAACAAACTTCCTATATGTTTTCTTATCAAAGAGGCAGCTTTTGTACAACATAAGCAATTTGAGATGGAAGAAAAATTATTGTAATGATCATATTGTTCTTTTTGTGTGAGTAGACAGATTAAACTGCTCTAATCATATTCTTCTTTAAAAAAGTTAAAAGATAAACCCAAGTCAACATGATATGAATGTTTATTAAACTCAACACCTTTACACTAACAAGAAAACACAGAATATAAATAATACTCTCTCTCTAGAAGTTTCCATTTCCTTTCCTCCTGTAGAAGGTTCTCCTTCTAGAAACAGGTGGCAAATTAACACAATTTCTATGGAGTTAGATTGAGGTGATTTGTTCAGTCAGTCCTTACAACACTGGCTTTGGCTCCTATTTATTAGTTTTACCCTAGTAGTTTCTGTTCAGCCTTGTAAGACCTCACACTCTATCCACTCCCAACTACCTGCAGCTCTCCAAAGGATCCCATGCTTTTGCCATTCTCTCTACCAGGCACGTCTTCCCCACTGCGGGCTCGCTAGCAAAACTCCATTAGCTATCGAGATTCAACTCTTAGGTGACTTCAATCACAGTGAAAACTTTCTTGACAACTCCACGCAAAACTGGCCAGTGTTCTGTTTTGTCTTGTCACTCCAGTGCCCTGCAGAGATGGCCATTTCTGGTCCTGTAATATTTCAAGCCACTTATTTGCTTCCATGCCTGTGTCCTTTCCAAGACTTGAAACTTCTTGAGAGCAAAGACTGTTTTCATTGATCTTAGTTTCCCAGACTAAGATCATAGTCTGGGAAATCATAATGCATAAATCATAATTGTTCTTCAAAATTTTTGGTAGATAAATGAATAAACGGTGAAACATGAGTCACATTCTGATACCTCTATGTATGTGCATTAATCCTTGATTTTAACATCTTGATTGTTACATTAAAAACATACTATCTCAAAATATTGTGTTTATTGTACTATGTCATAAGTATCCAAATAATGAAACTATCATTCTAGAATAAAAGATTGTGACATCAGGGGCTTTTTCTGTGCAGAAAAGCATAAGCAAGAGCTTTTGCTATCCTTTGAATTTTAACCACCTGAAAGTTTTAGGTCACTGTAACACCAATCATGTCAAATCATGGCAACATGAGAAGTGACACGCTATAAAAGAAACTTTATCATAACCAAGAAAATAACTTATTCTGGGCACAATGGAAATAGAAGCAAATACTTTTAAAATGTAATATAAAACAAAAATTAAAAATTAAAATATCTTGGAAGACTTGGTAAAATATAGAAACCAAGTGAATTACAAACTCTTCTGCAAAACCTGCTATCTCAGAAGGAAAAGATAACTCCAATATAAAATTACAAGTACATAAAAAAGCACAAGATATAATTATTGACAGGCATAAGCATGTTTAAAGTTGAAGATAAGCTACTGAAGCACGGCTAAATATGTGGCAACGTGTGTCATCTGAGTTTCCACTGAAGGTGTTATATCAGAGTACAGATTTGCGAAACTACTAAGAATTTATCATCCAAAAGTTATCTGAATAAAGATATTTTTGGTAAAACTCTTTTCATTATTTTGCTTATGAACTTAAATGAGAAAAATTTAAAACTAAGCCCACAAAGAACACTGATAGTAGTTAATAGCAAAAAAAAATAAACGATTTCCCAAAATTCATATTAAAGGAACTTTGGACTCAGGTTTTCTTGCACTTCTGAAATACAACATCAAATATAAAAAAAAAAATCATCTCCTAATCTAACTTTTTTATGGAGATATATATGAGAAGAATATGTTTCTTCTTTGAAAAAGTTGAGGAGGGAAAACATTTACAATTCACTGAGTTGACGAAACAATACATGTCAGACCAATAATTTTGAATAGGAGGTGGTGAAGGAGAAATCCAAGTTGATATTTGGGCACACTCTCTAGCTTTTTAAACATTTCTTTTCATACTTTCACCATATCCATCATAGGCATGGAAAAAATTGACTGTTGAAGTTAATCTTAAAAGTAGTAGAAAGTAAATTCCATAGAAGTCTGCAAAATGGTCCACAGAATGTTTCCAGGTTGTAGTTGTAAAAGAATTGGTCATCAAAACACAAATACTACCTGTTTGAAATTCAAACAGAAAACAAAAAGGCTTACAAAAGAGTGAGCAGCAGGGAGTTCTTTAATAAAACTTGTAAACACAGAAAATGAAACTTTAGTACCCAGACACATTCAAATACTCCTGCAGTAATATAAAAGGGGAAATATTTTAGGTTGACTCTTTTTTGAGATTTCTATTTTAGGTATTAAGCCTTCATTGCTTTATATATATATATATATATACTTTTTTTTTTCCCCCTGAAAGGCAATCACATTCCTTTTGGCCTTTCTTCAATAAGACATACAAGTTCAAAATGCTAACAGAGGATATAATTCACTTAAATTATGCAACTGGAATTCCACAGCTGGCCTGTCTGGCTGGCTCAGTGCTCAGTGAACACAGCGTCAGAAACCCTCTCCAGTAATAACAAAGTCCTTCCAGACAAGGGGTAAATCTCCCAAACTTAAGCTTAACTTTGGCTGCTCATTAGCTTCAGCAAGTGAATGTCAACAGGGCGACAACGTCAGGGCAGCGGTGTGCCCACACAGCCTAAGCCAGCAGCCCACTCAGCGCTGAGATTTTGTATGATCAATATCAGCAACTTCCAGTGATAATAATTTGTTTATATGAACGGAATGGTCAGGTATCCCACAGATCACATCCTAATGTCATTACAGCCACTGAATTTAATCCCCGGCTCTTAAACAATTAAGCTGCATGAAACCAGGCAGCTCACAGCACTTTGTAAAAGAAAGACTTTAAATCCTAATCTAAAAGCACGCTCTAGGGCTTTTTACCTTCTGATTTCTTGGTTCCGGCCTACTTCAATAATATTCATCTTTTCCTCCCCCCACTGCACCCCCCAAGTGTGAGCGTGAACCTGAATTGCAAACAGTTAAACCTGAAGGTCACTTCCCAGCAGCGTTCCAACATGCTCCCCCGGCGAGGCTGCACGGCCACAATAAAACAAAGCCCTTGCAACCACCTGTAATAATCTGCCTGTTCAGCCAGCAATCCGAAAAGTCCTGAAGCTACACAAGGTAGACATTTTCTGCAGCTGATTTAACATTTATATTGTGCCCAGTTGCCGGCTCAGCGCCTCTTACCTTCACGTTAGTCCGGAGTGCACAGTAACATGCAAAGAACATTGCAGTAAATAAGGAGCATATGGACCGGTATTCAGCTTCTCAGCACAGCGCAAGCCCCACACACACACGATCCTGGGCATGTGCTACTAAGGAGCATCCGTTCCCTCTGTCAGTTTGAAAATGCATTGATCTCTGTTTTCTCTGACTACAAAACGACATGTCTTGAAGGCACTGAGTGAGGGCTCGAAATCTCTTCATTGGCTATATATAGCATTGTGCCCAGTAATTTCAATTAGCCGAGAATTCAGCATCTGAAAGTTAAGACTTCAGTTGCTTTTCCTTCTAGCATTTTAAATCACTGGGTTTAAAAAAAAAAAAAAAAACCGGGAGGTGGGGGGAATGAGCTCAGCCAGGAAGGAGGAGGGGGGAAAGGTGAAGAATTGAAATTTAACCAATGAGTTACTTATATTTCTGGAGAGCCCTGGTGCTATCCTATTAGATACTTTACAAGGGGATTGCATCAAGCAGACTGTGAACGAAGAGGAAACCCTTTTCCCTTTGGAGGTTTAATATGAGCTCTGCACTATATTCTAGACTCTTCTGATGCAGCGCCCTGTTTGGCAAACACTACCAATCACTGCAAACGCATCTCATCCTGCTTTCCCGTGTGGAATAGGACCGAAACCAAAGGATCCCTGTCTTCTAAAGTCCCCTAAAATGTAAGCTGGGTTCCCTTGGGGTGATCTGCAGTTTCACGGCTGAAAAGTACCACCTTCTCTCACTTCCCTGTCCTGTAATATCTGTTACATCTTCCAGGGATATCTAAAGTTGAGAAGCTCACTAATAAAACAATGCATCCAATTTTCCCAAACTAACCTTTATTGATAGATGACAATCGATAATAGAAGATGGGATTGGAATGAAGAGAGAAGATTCCAGGGGAAAACATAACCACAGACTCAGTAGCTACTGCTGCTGAATATAATATGTTCAGCTGGTTCTGGAAGGGAGAGAGCGAGAGAGAAAAATAAAAGCTTCTGCCCCCACAGATCCATAAGGGGGTAAAAAAAAAACTTAATTCAAAAGCATCGTCAGATTCTCCTGTCTGTTGTCATTCCTCTCAGACACCGGATGCTGCAAATTAACTCAATTTTTACTGAGTCAAAAGGACAAAGTACAATTTAAGGTTCTAAACTCTTATTTCCAGCCTTCGGAAGCCCTAATGCTCAGCTAGAATTCTAAAGCTATCTGGCTAAATGCAAGCAGAAATGAACAGTTCTCACTGCAGCAAAAATAGTAGGAGGAAAAAGAGTGGCTTGTCTTTGCCACAACGTTCTCCATCAGCTTACAGCAACAGGGAAGATCAGCATAACTCACTGGAAAAAGCTGCAGTGACTTTTAGGATTTTTCTTTAATGTGTTTTGCATAAGCCACCTCCCCTCTGGAGCCTGCAGCGGTGTTGAGGCAGTCAGAGCACTGGGCATTTCTCCTGAGCATCTTCAGAAGGGAGCAAGGTATTTAAGGGAGAGAAATTAAAAGAAAAAGAAAAGCAGGGTTTTCTATTTCTCTCTTAATGACAAGCATTCAGAAAAGTGTCGTCAGTTCTGACTAAATAGCTATTTTGGGCTGTCATTGTTTGTGCCTTTTTTTAGGAAGGAAAAAGGCACTCTTGTCTTAAGCTAGAGATTACTTAGCATCATAAGAGAAGGCATCCACTTAATTTGATTTGCAGTTCCGTCTGTCATATGAGTCTAGGTAATTACAAATTTTAAGCACTTGCAACACAACCAGTGATTTCCAGGACACTAGAAAATCGACAAGGATGCCCAACTCTCGTCATTCCACAACTTGTATTAATGGCTTTAAATACAGAACCAAACATTTGAGTTGAATAACACTTTCCTCTCCTGAGGTCATAGCAGGTCACATTTCCTGCAGCTATTCCCAATAAATGAATCCAAACATAGAAACTCAAGGCCATGGAAAACATAGGAGAATTTTAAAATGACTTTCTCCTTTGGGGGCTCAGAGGATTTTTAAAAACCAAATTTTCAGTCTGTGAATAAGTACTGTTCTTTTTTTTCATTAGGAATAGTGGAAAAAAGCAACTGTATGTTTTTTTTATTATTATCTTAATACATTCTAAGGTTTTTGGATGGCCTAGGACAGACAGAGCAAAAAAGCTGAAAATGTTCTAAATCTCAGACAGTTCACAGGCAAGGGTTAAACAAAAATGAAGTTACAAGTGAAAAAGCACATGCACGTTTCCTTGACAAGTTAATCAGTGAGGACTTCAGATCTGACTTGAGATACAGTGGTAATATTTACATATTTCAAAGAAAGGCTCTTACACTTACAGACCTGCTTAAAACTTCCATAAATACTTATCCATCCCAAAGCATCCCCATATAGACATGTGCGCTTCCTGTAGATTTATTGCCTTATTTTCTTAAGTGTACTAGGATACCTGACTTGTTATTGTCCATTCAGACATGCAGGAAATGAGGCATTAACTACAATGACAATGTTTCACCTAAAAGTATTCCCTATTTGTAGTCAGAGCCTTCAACAGGAGCAATATTTGCTATTGTAAAAGGAAATTATAACTGGTTACATATTTTTAGAAACAATATAGGAAATCTAGGCTGTAGTACTCACAAGCAAATAGTTATATTACTTCAATGTCAAATTCTTTCTTTTACCACTTGTGAAATGAAGATTTATAAAATAGGAATAATATTTAACTCATAGTGTCATGGAAAAGATAAAAGATGAATCCTATCATCAAAACAGTCTAGATGGATCGAGGACTTAAGTATAAAAATTAAAACCATAAACGTATTAGAAGAAAAACAGATTTGGTTTGGGTTTAGATTTTGTATCATATTGACTGCAGAATCCTGAAGCCATATAAGAAAAGATAAACAAATGTTGAGTATGTAAATATATAAAACTTCTGTTTGGCTAAATTATATGTAATGATAAATGACAGACTGGGAAATATTTGTAACACATTCAATGGAAATTATTTTTAAATAAAAAGAATTTTTATAAATCACTAACAAAAAATATAAAACTAAATGAAAAAAAAAGCAAGTAAAGAACATACAGTGGCAATTTACAAAAAGACCAAAGACACATTAAAAATCCTCCACCTCATTCATATTCAGGAAAAAGCATACACATTAGGAAAGGTTTTTAAATTTAACGTATTGAGTACTAGTGAGAATGCATTAATTTGAGGAAACTTTTTGGAGGGAAATACATCAAATATTTTTAAATGCACATTACTATCACCTCACACCAGACAGAATGGCCATAACCAAAAAAATCCACAAACAACTCGTGCTGCAGAGGGTGTGGAGAAAATGGAAGCCTCCTACACTGCTGGTGGGAATATAAACTGATACAGCCACTATGGAAGACAGCATGCAGAGTACCTTAAAAACTAGGAATAAGACCACCATATGACCCAGCAATCCCACTTCTAGGTATACACCCTGAGGAAACCAAAACCAAAAAGACACATGCACCCCAAAGTTCACTGCAGCCTGACTTACAACAGCCAAGACAAGGACACAACCTGGATGTCCATCGACAGCTGAACGGATAAAGATGCTGTGGGACATATACAATAAAACACTACTCAGCCATGAAAAGGAACGCACTTGAGCCAGCTCTGAAGAGGTGGATGAACCTAGAGCCTATTATACAGAATGAAGTAAGTCAGAAAGAGAAAAACAAATACTGTATATTAACACACAAATATGGAATCTAGAGGGATGGTACTGACGAACCTATTCCCAGAGCAGCAGTGGAGACGCAGACATAGAGAAGAGACTTATGCACAAGGGTGAGGGAGAAAAGGGAGAGGGAGAGATAAACGGAGAGAGTAGTATGTAAGCATATACACTAACATATGTAAACAGAGAGCCAACATAGGTATATATACACACACACATAGATTATAAAATTCAATAGTGCAAGACTTAGTTGTAAGGTTTATCTTTATCACAGAATACTACACAATTATTAGAAAATATAAGGTACATGTACATATTTTTATACTGGAAGATGTCTCAGTTATAGTGTCAAGTGTATATATAAGGTTGCCAAAGAGAATGCATGCTATGAGCCTATTATCTGTGTGTATACATATACAATTGTGGTAGGTGTGTAGGTATGTGTGTGTAAAATTTTGACAATGATCATTGGAGACTGAGACTTGGCTTATGTGAGCAGTAAGATATTACCTTTCATTTTTCAATTTATACCCCTCCATATACTACAGACATCTCATACACAATGAGGTGAATATTCTCTCTCAGTAAATGAGGGAGATAAAGACAAAAACAGGAAACATTAGGACATGCAAGGGGATTTGCCTACTCCCGTATTCATTAAGCAGAGGTCAGGGGACAATTATGATGTGAGAGATGGGAATCTACCAATTTCTGAGTTGATCTGAGTTCCCGAATGCCCCATGTGGTGCAGACATCTCCGTGGAATGCATGTATTTCTAGTGCATGTAATATATTTGTCTTAAAGCATGGCCAACTGCTTTATTTGGTTCTTAAAGTGACTATCAAGTGAATTTGACATGAAGCAAATTTTACTTTATGCAGGAAAATTTTACTTTATGCACTGAGTTCAGAAACTGCCCTCTTCATATATTTAGTTTGTATCTATTTCTCTCTCTCTCTTTTTTTTTTTTTCTGTCTTGCAATGAACATTGCTATAGATCGAATATTTGTATTCTTCCAAAATCCACATGTTGAAACCTAAACTCCAATATAGTGATATTGGGAGGTGAGACCTCCGAAAGTTGATTAGGTTTTCATGAATGGGATTAGTATATTTACAAAAGCAACCCCATAAAACTTCAGTGTCCCTTCCACTACAGGATACAGAGTATATCTGTGAGGATATAGGGAAAACGCCATCTATGAGCCAGGAAGCTGACTCTCACCAGACACCAAACTGGACTTATAGACTCTAGAATTGTGAGAAATACATTTTTTGTTGTTCATAAGCCACCCAGTCTACAGCATTCTGCTACTGCAGGCCAAATGGACTAAGACAAGCATGTAATAGTTTTTAGAATATAACCTAGTTTTACAATTTTTTAAAAAACTATTAAGAAATATACAAGTATAATTTATTAACATGATAATAACAGCAACAATATCTACTGACATAGAAAAAATTATATCTCTGGACATTTTCCTTATTTACAAAATAAAAGGATTTGACTATCTAGTCCTTTCAGACAGAGTAAAATTGGTACTTTTGCTTGCTTTTTGTTTTATTTAGACAAGATAGATATGTATGTTTAAATGTTAAGAATCCACTAGGTTGTACTCCAAACCAATTAAATAGGAATCTCTGGGGGTGGAACTAAGGCATCAATATTTTATAAAGCTCCTCAGGTGATTCCAGTGTGCAGCTAAGCCTGAGAATACTGATTCTGTAAAGGGACAGAGAGTAAATATTTTAGGCTTGCAAGCCATATGAGCATGGTTACAACTACTCAACTTTGGTGCTGTAGTGAGAAAACAGTGATAGATCTTACATAATGTGTCTCAATAAAACTTTATTAACATTAATGTTTAAATTTCATATGGGCTCCCCTCACAGCTCAGTTGGTAAAGAATCTGCCTGTGATGCAGGAGACCCCGGTTCAATCTCTGGGTTGGGAAGATCCCTGGAGAAGGGAAAGGCTACCCACTCCAGTATTCTGGCCTGGAGAATTCCATGGACTAAGTCCATGGAGTCACAAAGAGTCAGATACAAATGAGCAACTTTCACTTCACTTAAATTTCATATAACGTTCTCATGTCACAAAATATTATTCTTCTTTTGATTATTTTCAATCATTTAAAAAGGTAAAAACATTTCCTAGCTTGTGGTTTGCCAATCTCTGTTCTAGAGTTCTGGGCATACGTGTTCAGTCGCTCAATCATGTTCGACCCTTTGCAACCCTATGGACTATAGCCCAACAGGCTCCACTGTCCATGGCATTTTTCAGGTGAGAATTCTGGAATGGGTTGCCATTTTCTCCTCCAGGGGATCTTCCTGACTCAGGGGTCAAACCCACATCTCTTGCATTTTCCTGCATTGGCAGGATTCTTTACCACTGAGCTACCTGGGAAGTCCTGTAGAGTCTTGGGCAGAGGTTCTTAAAGTGTGGTTTTGGGAAGAGCATCAGTCTAAGATGGGAATTTGTTAGCACTTAAAATTCTCACATCATACATCAGGTCTATCAAATCAGAAACAAGGAATATGGCTCAGGAATCTGTGTCAACAAGCCTTCCAGGTGATTTTCATATGAGCTCAGGTTTGAGAGCCATTATTCTGAGAAGAGGAAGAGAGGAAAATGGATACCTAAGGCTCACAGAAAAACAGAAAGGGGTAGATTCCAGTGTATAGGTAGAGGAATCAGCCTTAGAGGGGAGAGACTATAGATAATAAAGAGAAAATGACTATAGGTGCAGGTGAGAAAATTCTAGAGTAGAGGCTCAAGACCCCAAGATGAATGCCAGTTGAATAAGAAGTCCCTACAACACCTCAGAACTTAGAATTCTTTCCCCTTTAGAAACTAACAGCTCTAAGGCCTTGGAATAAAAACAAACAAACAAACAAAAAACAAACAAAAAAAACCCCCTTAAGTTCCTTTCTGCCACTTACTAGCTGTGTGACCTTGGGCAAGTTACATAACCTCTCTCTGTCAGAGAATTCCTCTGGAAAGTAAAGATAACAAACCTACTTTACAGGGATGCTAGAAGGACTAAAATAAATAAGGTATCCAAAGTGCTTAGTCTAGTACCTGGTATATAATAATTTATCAGTGGTAGATTTTAATGTAAAGAAGACAAATGGTAGAGGTAAGGAGCAAATAAAATAAAATAAAATAAAAGATGTTAATATTTCTCTTGACTAATCTCTACCTAGAAAATTTCCTGCAGGGGTTTGTAAACCTTCTAGGATTTTCCTGGGACTTCCAATCGGCCCAAAATGGGATTCTCAGGAAGTTTGCTTATCTCATTGCAACCTTGAATTGATTTTGTATCATTGGAATTTCTTGAAGCTTTCTTGGAGCTTTTCTGAGAAAATAATAACTGATTTACAAAATTACAAAGCACAATAAACTTCTTAGGATTTTCCATACAAGTGTCCATAAAGGCAGAGGAGAATTCATTTATTATCCTTGGAGGTATACAAACAAAATAGAATGTCTCTCATAATGTCTCAGTTATCTTAAAAACCTATATAGATGTTAAATTCAACAGTATCTTTGTATTTATTATAAAGTAATGTTTTGTATTAGTTATTGACCAGTAGATTTAATAAGCCAAGAAGTCTGTGCAATGTTTATTCCATGACTATGACAACCCTCTGACATACATGCTACTGTATATGCTTAGGGGCACTCTTTTGCTTCATTTCAGAAAGTAGAAATAAATTCCATTTGATTCTTGATTCTGACTTAAGCCCTGAAGATATTGGCATTACTTCTTGCATCTAGTGAGAAAAACTAGCAGTGATTAAATGAATTGTTTAAACAGAAGCTAGAGGTAGAACTCTAATACTAGGTCTTCCAATTCCAAAGGCCAGAGCACATTTCTCAAGATCACAGTGCCTGCATAGTGAGTCTTAATCATTTCAGAAATAACACTTCAATTATATACAAACACCTTAATGTCTCAATTACTATCTTAATAGAAAATAAGCAATATAACCTATATTTACAGAGGTTTTAAATATTCAACATAATGCAATAGAAAGAAGAAATAAGTAAAAGGGTGGAAATGTTTAAACAGTATATTTCAATGGAAATGCTCAGGGAAAACTCCATCAATAGTAGAGTCAAATGGTCACGTACTCGCACCCACACATTTAGACAAACATGGATATACTGAATTGGTTCCTCAATCATCTGAAGCAACATTGCTATTAGTGACATAATATTCTGGACTGTTGAAAACTCTTGGTAAACTTCTTAGCAAAACAATGCCAATGATAGTTGAGCGGTTGCTTCCTTATCATGGCTACTGTGAATAATGCTGCAATGAACATGGGAGCACAGACATCTATTCAAAATATTGATTTCATTTCTTCTGAATATACACCCAGAAGTGAAATTGCTGGATCACACAATAGATGCACTTTTAATCTTTTAAGGAACCTCCATACTGTTTTCCACAATAGCTGCACCAATTCACAATCTCATCAACAGTGTATAAGGCTTCGCTTTTCTCCACATTCTCACCAAAAAAGGTTATCTTTGACTTTTTGATAATAACTGCCATAATATGTATGAGGTAGTTATTTCAACGTGGTTTTGATTTGCATTTCCCTAATGATCAGTGAAGTAGGACATTTGTTTCATTTACCATTGGCCATTTGTAAGTCTTCTTTAGGAAAAATCTATTTTAGGCCCCTTGCTCATTTTAATTGGATTATTTATCTTTTTTTATTGAGTAATACGAGTTTTGTCATGTATTGTGGATACCAGCCTCTTATCAGATGTAGTTTGCAAATAGTTTCTCTGCTTTCAAGGGTTGACTTTTGTTTTGTTCATTTTTCCTTTGTTGTGCAAAAGCTCTTTAGCTTGATGCAGTCCCATGTGTTTATTTTTGCTTCTGTTGCATGTGCTTTTAGTGCCATATCCAAAATATCATCGCCGAGATCAAAGTCAAAGACTTTTTCCATGATATATTCCTTTAGGAGTTTTATAATATCAGGCCTTATATTCAAATATCTAATCTAGTTTGATTTTACTTTGATATATGGTGTAATATAAGGGTTTATCTTATTCTTTTGCATTTAGATATATTGTTTTCCAACATCATTTATTGAATAGACTCCACTGTGTTTTTAGTGTCTTCTTAAAAATTAGTTGGACATATATGTGAGGGATTTATTTCTGGTCCTTCTATCATGTTCCATTGGTCTCTTTGTCTGCTTTTGGGTTTCTGCAGTATGTGAACTGAGAACATCCAGATGTACAAGATAGGTTGTGAAGGGGCAGACGAATCAGAAATAAAATTGCCAACATTAATTGGATCATGGATAAAGCAAGAGAGTTTCAGAAAAACATCTACTTCTGCTTCATTGACTATGCTAAAGCCTGTAACTGTGTGAGTTACAACAAACTGCGGAAAATTTTTAAGGAGATAGGAGTACCTGGCCACCTTACCTGTCTCCTGAGAAACCTATATGCTGATGAAGAAGCAAAATTAGAACTGGACATGGAACAATGGACTGGTTCGAAACTGGAAAAACAGCATGACAAGGCTGTCTACTGTCGCCTTGCTTATTTAATTCATATGCAGAATACACGATGTGAAACGCTGGGCTGGATGAATCACAAGCTGGAATCAAGACTGCCAAGAGAAATATCAACAACCTCTTTGCAACCCCATGGTCTGCAGCCTGCCAAACTGCTCTCTCCATAGAATTCTCCAGGCAAGAATACTGGAGTGGGTTGCCATTTTCTTCTCCAGGGGATTTTCCCAACAGAAGGATCAGACTCAGGTCGCATAAATTGCAGGCATATCTTTCCATCTATTTCTGCCTTATTCTATTTCTTTCATCTAAGTTTTATAGTTTTCAGTGTAGAGATCAGTCACTCCTTGATTAAGTTTATTCCTGAGCATTTTATTGTGTTTGATGCTATTGTAAATAGGATTGATTTTGAAATTTTTTCAGGTATTTTTTTATTAGTGTAGAAAAATGCTACTGATTTCTCTATGGTGATTTTGTATCCTGCAACTTTACTGAATTCATTAATTAGACCTAACAGTTTTTGGTGTGGTCTTTAAGTTTTTCTATATAGAAGATCATTTTATCATCAAAGAGAAGAAATTTTACCACTTCCTTTCTGATTTGAATATCTTTTCTTTTTCTTACCCAATTGCTTGGGCTAAGACTTCCAGTACTATGTTGATCAGAAGTAGCAAGAGTAGGAAACCTTGTCTTGTACCTAATTTTAGAGGAGATTCTTTTCAGCTTTCCACCATTGAGTATGTTACTTGTGGGCTTGTCCTATACGGCTTTTATTATGTTGAGTCACATTCCCTCTATTTCTAATTAGTTGAGAGTTTTTGTTCTGACAAGATATTGAATTTTTTCAATTGCTTTTTAGGTATACATTGCCATGATCATAAGGTTTTCTTTTCATTCTATTAGTGTGATGAATCACATTTATTGATTTGTGTATGCTGAGACATCCTTGTACCCTAAGGATAAGTCCAATTTGATCATGGTATATAACATTTTAATGTGCTGTATTTTGTGAGGATTCTTGCATCTATATTCATTAAGGATATCAGCCTATAATTTTCTTTCCTTATAGTGTTCTTGTCTGGCTTTGGTGTCAGGGTAATACTGGCCTTGTAGTATCAGTTTGGAGTCTTCTTTAATTTTCGGAAGACTTGAGATGAATTGCTCTTAATTCTTCTTTAAACATTTAATATCATTCACCAGTGATGCTGTTACTGAACTTTATCTGTTGGGAGATTTCTGATTACTGTTTCAATTTCCTTGACTTGTTATTAGTCTGTTCAGATTTTCTATTTCTTTATGATTCAGTCACAGTAGGTTGTGTTTTCTTTCTATTTCCCCCTTTAGATTTTAACATTTACTTTAATATTTACTTTATATATTTACATGGCCCAATGTTAGGAGCATATATATTGACAGTTATTACATCCTCTTGATGAATTCATCCCCTTATCATTATAAAATAACATTGTTTGTCTCTTATTATAGTTTTTGACTTAAAGTCTATTTTATGTGATATAGTAGAGTTATTCTTGCTCTTCTGTGTTTCAACTTTCATGGAATATTTTTATCCATATCTTCACTTTGAGCCTATGTGAATAAAACTAATGTGAGTCTCTTGTAGGCAGCAGGTTGGGTCTTTTTTTCTGTTTGTCTATTCAATCACCTTATGTCTTTTGAGTCAAGAATTTAATTCATTTACCCTTAAAGCAATTGCTAACAGATAAGGCCTTACTATTGCCATTCTGTTAATTGTTTTCTGGTTGTTCTGTAATTTTTATTCCTTTCTTGCTGTCTTCCTTTGTGATTTGGTGAAGTGGTATAGTTCCTTTCTCTTTCTCTTTTGTGTTATCTAGAATAGACTTTTTATCTTTGTTACCAGGTTATTTTTTGTCTCCTGTGCTGTGTGCCTTCCAGGATCTCAGGTCCTAAATAAAGAAATGAACCTGGGCCCCAACAGTGAAAGTGCTGAGTTCTAACCAGTGGACTACCATGGAATTCCTATAACAGGCTATTTTAAGCTGATAGCAATTTATTTTTTATTTAATACAAAAACTTTACCTGTTTATCTCCTCACACATTTTATGTTTTTGAATACTACAATTTACATATTTTTATATTGGGTATCCATTTACAAATTATTGTAGCTATAGATATTTCAAAACTTTATCTTTTAACTTTTATTCTTGAGCTAAAAGTGATTTATACATCCCTATGACAGCAATAGAATCTTCTGACCTAGACTATATCTGCCTTCTGCTAGTGAATTTACTTTCATATATTTTCATATCACTAATTAGCATCTTTTTATTTCAGATTAAATAATCCTTTAGCATTTTTTGTAAGGCAAGTCTAATGGTGATGAACTCCTTCAACTTTTGTTTGTCTGAGAAAGTATCTGAAGAATAGCTTTGCTGGCTAAAATATTCTTGGCTGGCTATTTTTTCTATCAGTACATTGATTTTATCATCCCATTTTCTCCTAGCATGAAAAGTGCCCACTGAAAAATCTTCTAAGTTTATGGAGCTTTTACTAGCTGAGTCCCTTTTATTAGCTGAGTCTCTTGGCTCATGCTGCTTTCAAATGTTTTTCTGTCTTTAATTTTTGACAGTGGATCATGTGTGTTTTGGTGAAGATTTCTTTCAGTTGAACTTTTTGGAGTCTTTTGAATTTCATATACCTATTGAATGTCCTATTGTTCCAGAGATTGGGAAGTCTTCAGCCATTAATTCTTAAAATAAGTTGTCTGTCACTTTCTTTCTCTTTGCCTGCTATTCTTATAATGTGTATGTTGGTTCTCTTTATAGTATCCTATAAGTTGATGGCTGCCCTCAACCTCTTTTTCCCTTCTATTGGAGTGTGACTTTCCCTGTATGAGGTCGCTGCCTCCAAGTGCAAGCTGTATCCTAACCCTCCCCCTCTTTCAGAAGAACCAGCAATCATTCTTCTCTGTTAAGTTCTACACCCTTCTACTTTCTCATGAAAATTTAAATACATTTAAGCATCTCCCATATTTAAAAAAATTTAAAGAAAAACTTCTTCCACTATTCATAACTCCATATCAAGCTACTGTCTTGTCTCATTCCTTTGCAAACAACCTATTTAGGAAAGCCAGCACCTCACTTTCTGTCCATTTCCTTTTCTTCCACAGCAGCTCTGACTCTCTAATACATGGGCTTATGCTCTCACCACTCCATGAAAACAGACACCATAACCAATACATCACTCATCCAATATCACTTCTCTAACTCACCTGACCAGACTTCTTGCCTGATTCCAAACAGCTGAGCTCTCTCTCCTCTTGAAACACCCTGAACTCTTGGCTTATGTCCTCACTTTGTCTTCTCACTTCAAATTTTCAGTCTCTTTACTGGTTCTTCCCTTTTGTATCACACTGTTATTTGCCTGATTCAGATCTAGGTCCTCCTGATTTTTCTAGGTTTTCTACAACTTTTTCTAGGTTTTCTTTTTCATCTCCATGGCATTTATTACCACTCCTATAACAATGGCTTCCAAATATTTTTCTAATGCACATCTCTTCTCTGAGCTCCAGGTCTCCTTATCCAACTGAATGTTGAGTAGCTGAATGTTACTGATACTTTGAACTCACTACGGTCACAACTAAACTTTGAATTTCTGCTTAGAATTCCATCCTCTTTTACTTTTTCTGTTTTACTATCAAATAATACTTTCATCCACCCAGTTTCATAACTCAGAAATCCAGCAGTCATCCTTGACAATCTCTTTTTTATCCTTTCAACAGCCAACCAATTTTAAAATACTACTAATTCCCTTAAATACTTCTAGAACCTATATTGCTTTCTTCAGCTCCATAGTAATAATCTAAATTCTTATACTGGTTACTTCAGGAGCCTCTTAAATGTTTCCCTCACATACATTCTTAGCCTCTCTAATCCACTTTTGGTGCAGAACCCTGAAAATGAACTTTTTCTAAACATAAATCTGAATCACACCACTCTCTATCTTATACAAGCTTTGCTGGCTTCCCAGTGGTGTTTAAATGCAGTTCCAAATAATTAACAGAATCGTCATGGTCTTGTATGGTATGAGCTTTATCTGATTCAGAGTCAGTTTTCACTTCATACTCCATGTTCCAGTCACAATGTTTCAACTCATTTCAGTTCCGAGAAAATGGCATACCTCTCTCACAGATCCTTTTTCATGTGTTTAGAATAACAGATCTCAACCAGGGATGATTTTTGCCTCTACACCATTTGGTTATTATAATGGGGGGGGGTGACCATTATTGCTATCTAATTGGTAGACGTAAGCAATGCTGCTAAACCCCCACACAATGCTGAGACTGAAAAATCCTGGTGTGGGAGGCTTTCCCTTCTACGTGTATCCACATGAACCGATGTCTAGCTAAAACAAAAACATACTTATCTATCCTCTCTCAGCTTAGATGGCCTATAGTCAGAGCAACCCTTCCCTAGCTTTTATCCTCTTGCTATATATGCTTACCCCATTGTCTTTACTTTCGCGGTCTTACAGTAATTTAGAATCAGCTCCTTATTCAGTTAAAGTTTGCTTTTCTTGTCAGGTTTTAATTTCTATGAAGCTAGGAACCATGTTCAACACAGTATCTTTGTCACCTAGCTAGACACTCCCAATAATTACTAAACAAGAAAACAAGTGGATCAATAAAGCTATTGTATAAAGACTGTTCGGCTTAGAACCCTATATAAGAGTTCCTGGCATTACTTCCATACTTCCATGAACAGTTCCCTTTATCTTTAACTTGGCCTCATTTTAAAATGTGTAAAATAGTGATAGTAATTCTGACTACAAAGATTTTTTAAAGGATTAAGTATTTTGATAAATTGCATCACTTTTAGACATTATAGGTTAAACTAGAAATTGGTAGAAGTCCATGGGAGCAAATGTGAGAGATAAATGGAATTACCAGCTCGTGGAATTTAGTTGTAGATTGGTAGGCAGATTGGCTTCACTAGAATAGGTTAGAGACAGGAATTTTGTTTAATCAATGAAGAGACTTAACATTTACTTGGTATAACAACAGAGACAAAAAAGCAACAGAAAACAAAAGTGAGGCTAGAATAGTAAAAAAAAAAAATCGACATTATTATGGCATACTAGAAATATAAGACTAGTTTCAAAATGTAGTGAAAGACTGATAAGAGATCAATCTCTTTAGTGTCTCATGTTCCTAGAAACTGAAAAACTGAGAGGTAGCAAGGGCATTGGAAAATACTTGATAGAATCCCTTCATTTTATAGATGAGAAAACTCTGCCTAGACAAAGCAAATTAGTTGCCCAAAGTCATAAAACAACTATAATCCAGTCTCCAGTGTGTCAATTCTGTGCTCAGTTCCAAGAAAAGGCAGCACCAAAGAGCCTGTTTCTCCTCATAACTATATGAAGCATCATCACTATTTTACACCAACAGTTACTGAGGCTCAGAAAAATTAACTACCCTACACAAAGTTACAGATCAAAAGCTTATCTAACTCAAAAACTCATAACCTTCTTATAAATAGTGATATTACCTTACTCTGCTATTGTCTCTGCAGTATCTTATACAAGGTTCCCAGATAGCCGACAATGATCAGTCAAATATTAACTGTTATTTATTATTCTTGATAAATATTATATAGACAGATTTTATTGATATAGAACACTAAGAACTACAGCAGAGAAAATAATTAAGAAAGTCAAAAATTACCATTTTATTGCATTCCAGTACCAAATATGGCTCACAAAATCAAGAGTTTTTCCTTGATCATTGATCACTAGCTGCCACTAATAAATTAAACTGTTTAGACTTTGAAAATTTTACACTTCTCACCAAAGATACAAATTCAGCCAACAGACCCCTATGTACAACATTTCATCTTGTAAAGACATAAAGATTTACTTAAACTACTAATTAATTAGACTTTTAAACTAGAACGTGATCAGAATTAAAGTTCATAAATGTGTTAAGTTTTCTTCCCCTGGCAAAATGCACATGGGAGAGTTCAAAGACAGTCACATCTACAGCTGTTACCTCATTCTCAAAACCACCAACCATCTTTCCTAATCTGGGCAAGGGGTATTTAAGTGTGAGTAGACTAAATGGAAATAAGAGTAACTAGGTTATTAGGGGCAGTATTTCATTTTCTGGAAGAAAATCTGGCTAATGAGCAGTTTATCTAAAGTCAAGCCCTTTGTATGTGTGCATTTTTGCACCTCTCAAAGTAACCCCCCAAATAAACTTAAACATATTCAAGATTATTGTTGCATGAAAGGTTTGTAGAAAAACAGGCTAAAATTTCCCTTAAGTGTTCAAAGGGAGATAAGTTAGAATGACTCATAAGATATAAAATAATACAGTTATCTACAAGTGATGCAAATTTAATAAATAATTATTAAAAACACAAAATTACATTAGAAGTGATCCTAGACAATTTTGATAAAGTGTCCTTAAAACTCTTCAAAGATATGAAAATAAGTAAGCAATTCAATATGAGACTGGATATACAACCGGACAATGGCCAGACCAAATACGGCAACAGATCTTTCACACACAATCTCTGCATCAACCGGCCCAAAATAGCCAGGACTTTGTTAATGACCAAAAGCTTCCCTGAATTTTGCCCCTGCTTCCAACTTGAACCAGTGAAAGCCTAAGATTCACTGTAATCACATGGAATAGCCTGCATCTCTAGCTTCCCCATGCCAACAATCTACCATTGGAGCAGATCTGAACCCATACTTTTTCCTAATATTAAAAAATCCTAAAAAAAAAAAAAATCCTTTGGAGTTTCTGCTAAATAAACCCAAATGATAGTGACTGACTCTCTTACTATACAGCAAGCTCTAAATAAATAGCCTCTGCTTATTCTCGTTTGGCCAGCCTTGTGTATGGCCATACCATCCTAAACACGCCAGACTCATCTGGGCCGCCTTTATTTTCACAAACATTTGCAGAAAGTGGGGGTTAGTTTTATGTAAGATGGTCACTTGGTCCAATTTACCAGGGTTAGCATGGTTTTGTCCTCCTTGCCCCAGTGTAATGAACAGCACCTCTTTTCATCCTGGGGGCTTTCCAGGTGGCACGGTGTAAAGAATTTGCCTCCAAGCAGGAGACACAAGAGATGTGGGTTAGATCCCTGGGTCAGGAAGATCCCCTGGAGTAGGAAACAGCAACCCAGTCCAGTATTCTTGCCTGGAAAATTCCACAGACAGAGGAGCCTGGTGAGCTACAGTCCAGGGGGTCGCAAAAGTCGGACACAACTGAGCATGCATGCACAATTTTTATCCTCAAAAAAAATCCACAAAACCCACTGAAATGTTGTGAAGTAATTAGCCTCCAACTAATAAAAAAATTAAAAAAAAAAAAATCCTGATTTGAATAAATTATCTGGGTACCCTGGATCTAAGCAAACTGTTCACTAGACAAAGGTGTTAACAAGCAAACGGTGTTAGGTAACTTGACCTAGAACAATGGCAGGTTGACGATGAAAAAGTAGAGAGGTCATTAGAAAATTTAGTCTGTTCTAAAATCAACTATCAAGTTCAAGGGAGAGGAGTTTCCTCTCTACTGCATCCAGTTTTCTTTGATGAGATTTCCAGCTTTAGTAAAAGGAAGACAGGATTTTAAGAGGTGTCCTCTTTTCCCCTCGAGGCATTCCTGCCACCCCTGCAGGATGATGCAAGTGTTGCCATGGCAAATACTTCTCCCACGCTGCTGGAAGACCTTCCCATTGCAGACTAACTTCTGTTCTGTTCTGTTTACATTTTCTTCTCTCTCTCTCTCTCTCTCTCTCTCTCTCTGTTGCATAGTAAGTCACTCTGAGTCGAGATTTCAAATAACTTTCTCTTCAGTGTCTTTTCTTTGAAAGCATTTGCTACCTGCCTGCTTTTCTGTAACCTAATGCATTATGTCCAGAGATGAACCCTGATGCAGAAAAAATGTGGCAGACAGGAGACAAGACCAAAGAAAGCAAGGGCTGGAGGCAGTCAATTGAAAGTGAGATTTTTTCAATTTGCTGGTCTCAAATGTTCTGTTTTCCAATGAAAAGAGAAACTTTTGTAATCCACCTGCCTAGCTTATATAAGGGCCTGCCAGGTGGCGCTAGTGGTAAAGAATCTCCCTGCCAAGGCAGGAGATGTGGGTTCAATCTCTGGGTTGGGAAGATCCCCTGGAGAAGGGCATGGCAGCCCACTCCAGTATTCTTGCCTAGAGAATCCCATGGACAGGGGAGCCTGGCGGGCTACAGTCCACGGAGCCACAGAGAGTAAGACATGACTGAAGCGACTCAGCACGCACACCTAGCTTATGTAAATACATGGCTTCCCCCTAAAAGTAGCATTTTCGGGGTAGAATAATATAAACTCAGGGGTTTTGAAGTCAGAAATACCTCAGCTTAAATCTGCAAGGTCCAACATGGTGAAGATCATTTCTCTTTTGCCCACTACTATAAACTAGGACTGGAACTTGGCAGGTGCAGAATATCTGTATCTCTGTATCTATCTATATCTATATCTTTCAATCTATCTATATTTGTTTCCTGAACATCTGATTGACTTGGAAACCACCAGTGACAAGTTATAGGACCTTGGTAGGGTATATAATTTCTCTGAGCCTAAATGTCTTCATGTATAAAATGAAACAAATAAACCCACTTCATAGGATTGCTCTACAATTTAAATGAAATAAGGTATGAAAAATACCTAGCAGATGCACCTGATATGGAGTATATGCATTTGCTAAATTGTCACTGCTATTGTTATTTTTTCTGCTGCTGCTGCTCAAGGAGTCACATAAAGAAGGGTCATACTGAATAGACCTTTTAGGAAATGTTTCCAACAATGTATTCTGATTATTTATATGTGGATGACTCTCAAATAGACTACAACATGCTTAACTGTCACTCATATTTATGTATTTTTAAAGTTCAGAGCCTCTGCACTGTGCTAAGAATATTCTTCATCTTTGCTAGATTTCATACTGCTTTTTCAATGTTCTAAGAACTCCTAATTATGAGAGGATTAATAAAAAAAAATCTTTTGGCTGTCTGTGGGTGTTGCCTGATTTGAAACCCTAGTCAGAGCAAATATGGCTATTTCAGTCTCCTTACGAGAAAAGTAAAACAAGGATCTTTTGAAAATAGATAAAACACAGATCTGTTCTTCCTAACTTATGCAGTGACAAAAATCATGAATGATAAATAGACTTACTGAAAGAGGAAGGCTAATTTCATATATTCAGGCACATAGGTAGCTGTAAATCCGTAGGCGTTCATTAACAAAGACGCACTGAGCACCTACTCGGCGCTCCCTGTGCCAGACACCACAGTCGGCATGCAGCACACAGGCTGGGCAAAACGGGTGTCCTCTTTTCTCTGTGGAGTCAGTCCATTTCTTTGTTCTTGCTCCCTTACCTGCACCCATTAGCACAGACACACACACACACACACCCTCCTGTGAGCCCATATGCCTCTGTGTGTGTGTGTGTGTGTGTGTGTGTGTACTTTTAAATATGCCCCCAAAGCCAGGCCTAAAACGTGAATTCTCAGGAAAGTTTGGCGGTGGGACACAAACTGTATATTATTGAAAGAAAAGGTTGGGTTCAGTAACATTGGGGGCATTCCCTCATGATGTGTTTCTTACTGTAGATCTATCTTTATTTTGCCTTGTTCCAAATAGTTTAAGGTCCTCTCTACCAGATGACTATGATTACTCCATTTCTGTCTGGGTGGAGGGGGTGGGGATGGGGCCTGAAGGACTGCCTGGTCATGAACACGGCTTACTGGTCAGCTTATCTCTTCCAGAAGTATATTTGTATTAAAACTTAAAAACACAATCAGGAAATAATTGACACCTGACAAACTACGCTTCTATTCACACTGCAAGTCCCCATTACCACTTACGAGGTATCACTATATGCCACGAATCATACAGAGAGGTTTTAAAGCATTATCTCTAATTCTTACGACAACCTTATGTGGTAAGAATTATCTCCACTTTAAATATAAGAAATGGAGTTTGTATGATCTCAAACTCATGATACATAGCATTAAAAGTTTGAACTTCACCAATTCAGATCACATGTTTACTTTCAAGCTCATAGTGCTTTTGTGAGGAATAAATGAAATACTAAACAGTTAGGGTAAGTTTGTAAGCAAGGAAATTTCTAATTATTAAGACTGGAGCATAAACAGAAATAAAATGTTTGACTTGCTTGTTATTCTTTCCTGCTATGAATGCTGATCAGTATTCAAGTTTTAGCTATGCATAGGTCCTCATGTATTAAAGTATGTATTTGAAAGTTTTATTTACTATATATTTATAAATGTGTGTAATTCTTTTCATTTTAAGCATATCAAAGACTTAATAAAAGACACACAAAAATATATGTGACTCATTTCTAAAAATGCATAAATACAGGTAGGTCATTCTGAAATAACAGGGGTACTACATAAATACATAAAGAATCCACTTTCTTTCTTCCTGAACTTAAAACTTGATGAGTTAAACACTACTACTCTGTCTCTTGAAAATGCCTGACTTGAGCTTTACTTATTGGGAAGCCAATCACTGAAGTTAAGAATTTAGGAAACTGAATAATTATAAATTTTCTCTCAAGTATTCCTCACCCATAGGTGGTAACCTTAAAAAGCTTTTAATGTGTCTTTTTGGAATAAACAATTTAACAATTTAATGCTTTTACTTTTCTCTCAGGGTAGCAGTCCAATTATGTTTACTTCTTCCCCAATGTACATTTTATCAGCCATTAAGTATCTAGAAGAATCTAAGAGGTAAAGTGCATCACCATCTCTAAAGGGTTTACTTGCATGACCTTTTTCGTGGTTCTTAAGAATAAATCCAGAACATCATTCAATTCCAAATTTCCCCAAGAGTTAAGTGCTGCAGTGTAGTATAAAAAGTATTGTTCACAAAGTCAGGGATTTGTGGCTAGGCCTCTGTTTTCCATTTGCTTAGAAATAAAATAAATAATGGATTGGAGAATGGAAATGAAAAATAGACAAGCTAATTTTTAACATCCTTATTATAGTTTTATATTTATGCATTAACAGTCCCAGAGTAACATGGCTTAAAGGGCACATTGAGAGTTATACAGTCTCTCCCTACAATGTGAAACCAATGCAGACTGAAAGGCAATTTTCCCACTTGCCTTTATACTTATTCTAAATTTTAAAGTCAATCTTCTCCAACACCTTCCATGAGTTGAGCCTTCTCATCCTCTCGGACTTTATTTCTTACCAGTCTCCCAAAGTGCTTTCAGTCCTAGAAGGTTAATCTCCTCACTTTACTCATTTCACCTTGTAAATTGGATTTCATGAAACCCCACCCCCTCTCAACCTCTCCAGCTACTACCTTAACTTAGATCATCATAACTCTTTCCTGAACCATTATAATATCCTACTGATTTTCCTGGTGGTAGCCTTATACCATTCCCTCCATTTTTACATTAACTCTACAAATCATCTCTTTAAAGAAACAAATTTACTCATGTCATTGTTTAAGGTGGGCTTTGAGGGAATTCTATAGCTCATCTGTTTTACACCATCCAAATGTTTTCTAGGTCTTTGATAATCTAGGTCTTTAGAATATTAGACCTAGAATATTTATACCTAGAATATATTTCTAGGTCTTCAATACCACGATTATTTTTCTAGCTATATCATCTGCTAAGTACCTAATGTCACAGTCACGCTCTCGTTTTCCATGTGTAGCTTTCTGGGATGCACTGCCCTCCTTTTTTATCTAGCCAACTAAGGTGTCTTTTTGGATAGACAATTTAACAATTAAATGCTTTTACTCTTCTTTCAGGGTAGCAGTCCAATTATGTTCACTTCTTCCCCTTCTCAATCTTTCCCCGCTATGCTGTACTGGGGAAGATACTGAGGATTAGCCAGAAAGAGTGTAGGCCATTCATCTCAGCTCAACCACATTTTAGCTTTCACTTAATCTCTCTGAATCTTATCTCCCCTCATCAATAAAATAGAAATAATGATCCCTAATTTGCAGGGCAGGTGTGAATATTAAATGGAATAATAAAAATTTAGCACCTGGCATGAGGTAGTCATTTTCCCTTTAATCATGCCCCATTCTAATTTACTTTCCACACTGCAGGCAACCTGTACTAATCATACTGCATTGCAGGTGGATTCTTTAACAGCCAAACCACAAGGGAAGCCCAAGAATACTGGGGTGGGCAGCCTATCCCTTCTCCAGGGGATCTTCCCAACTCAGGAATCGAACCATGGTCTCCTGCATTGCAGGTGGATTCTTTACCAACTGAGCTATGAGGGAAGCCCACACCAATCACACCACTCCTTTCTTAAAGGCCTTCAATAGTTTCCTATTTTCATAGCTTACTTATAAGTAAGCTCCCTTGTTTTCTAACGCAACTCATTACTACTGCCCTCCTTCAATGCTCTGCTCCAGCCATCTGAAGTGGTTAAAATTTGTCAACTCTCCCAAATTCTCTTACCTCTAGGCCTCAGCATATGCAGTTTCCTCTTCTACAAATACACTCTTCCAATCTGTCTTACTTCACGTGTATCCTGAACAAACTATTATCACATATTCCTTTCTGCTTGATTGTATTGCTCTTTTCCTTGCCATGAGGGTGATAATCTATGTCAGTCTTAATCACTCTCCAGAGCCCACAAAGTTCTTATCCGCGATCCTCTGCTTACTCTAACTAATCCTACCCTTCCAATAAGAACAACCTCAAGTCTCACCTAGGACCTCTACATGGACTCCTACTTTTTCCAGTAGATGTTTTTCACCAAGACACAAAACAGGGTCTTCCATGAGAAAATAGTGATGTGAGTTCTAAGAATGCAGAGATCAAGAAAGAATAATCAGGGGAGGCAGCTTAAAGGAGGAAAAAACTCAGACCTGAGCACTGAAGAATGAGTGGAATCAAGGAAAGGAGAGAGGGTTATCCAGCCACAGTAAACAGGAAAAAGAATGATGATTCTTTTATTCGTTCCATAAATCTTCATTAAGCACTTATTCTGTGCAAGGCCCTATGCTAGCAGCAAGCTGTACACTAGGTTTGGTGATGGGATGGGCTTTCTTGAGCAGAGGCTCTGGGCAGGAATTAAGATAGAATGGGTATGAGTGGGGCCTGATTACAGGCGGCCACAAGCCCACCAGACATGGCGATGTTACAGCTGCAAGTACTAGGGCTCCCTCTTCACCTCTGTGATGCTTTCCTTATTTCTCTTGTTATTTTATTTTCTGTTTTCCCCCTAGTTCCACGTGGATTGAATTTTTTGGCCTGTTTTATTTACTATCTATCTCTAGCTCCTGGAACATTGCCAAGCACAGGACAGGCAATTGATAAATGCATGCTATGTACTATGCTAAACTATCTGCCCCACCACATAAGCCTTTATTAGTTGATATGTTTGTCTTCTCCACTATGCAAAGATTAGAAACTTTTTTCCATATAAGGCCAGTTAGTAAGTACTTTTGGTTTTGCAGGCCACATGATCGCTGTTGCACCTATTCTATTCTGCTATTGAATTAGATAAAAGTCATAGATAATCTGTAAATGAATGAACATGGCTGTATTAACAGGTTGAATTTGGCTTATGGACCATAGTTTGCAGACCCTTGTACTAGGCTATATGCTTCTAGAAGAAGGAATTTACTCATTTTGTATTGTAGTATTTGCTTAATGCCTGTCACATAACAGGTGCTCAAGAGTAACATTTCTGATTATTTACTCTGTTCCAATCACTGTTCTAAATACTTCACAAGTACTGATGGAGTCCCTTGGACTGCAAGGAGATCCAACCAGTCCATCCTAAAGGAGATCAGTCCTGGCTGTTCATTGGAAGGACTGATGCTGAAGCTGAAACTCCAATACTTTGGCCACCTGATGCGAAGAACTAACTCATTTGAAAAGACCCTGATGCTGGGAAAGATTGAAGGCAGGAGGAAAGCGGATGGCAGAGGATGAGATGGTTGGATGGCATCACCGATTCAATGGACATGAGTTTGAGTAAATCCAGGAGTTAGTGATGACAGGGAGGCCTGGAATGTTGCAGTCCATGGGGTCGCAAAGAGTCAGACACGACTGAGCAACTGAACTGAACTGACCTGAACAACTCTTGATGTTACTATTCTTATTTCACAGATGAGAAAACTTTGGCACAGGGAGGATAAGTAACTGGCCCAGTGTTACATGGCTGGTATGTGGCAGGACTGGAAATTTAACAATTGGGACCCAAATCTGTGTGTGTGTGTGTTATTCGCTGAGTCGTGGCCAACTCTTTGCAAGCCCATGGACTGTAGCCCGCCAGGGTCCTCTGTCCATGGAATTCTCCAGGCAAGAACACTGGAGTGGGTTGCTATTTCCTTCTCCAGGGGATCTTCCCTGACCCAGGGATCCTGCATTGCAGGCAGATTATTTACCATCTGAGCTACCAGGGAACCAAGTCTGTACTCCTAGTCATAAAACTATACAGCCTCTCAATAAATGGGACTAAGCAAAGGATTTCAAACTTCATGCAAAATGGCAGCTCTTCGAGTTTTTTTTTTTTTTAGGAAATAGAGCATTCAGAAGAACTAAACGATTATAAATTTAATTTTATAAGCTGAATTAAAAAATTATAATCAGAAAACAAGGCTATAATGTATCTGGACAAAAAGAATCGATGCAAATACCTCTTGCTTGCCCTACAAATGAAGCTGCTAATCTGAGCTTGGTTGTTTCCAGAGTTAGGGAATATTTACTACTTCTATATTTCTTTGGACATCTGCCAGGACTCTACTAGCTCACAGAGGCACCAAGTGCCAAAGATTTAAGAAATATTGATAGGGGAATAACTTATAAATGGGCACATTACATCCATTTGTTTACCTGTGGCTTGCCAGTTGGTAAAAGACACTATTTGACCTTGGTGGAAATAAACACTGGTAACAGCCGAAATTTAATTCTGAGGTTCTGAGAGAATAGAGCAGGAGAATGCTTAACAGGGAATGGGGGGCAGTCCATGTTTCTAGGAGAAGAGGAGCCTCTGAGGAAAACTCTGAAAACACACAACCAGGCATCAGGCTGTTCACTGAGGACCCTAGGTAGTCTTAATATGAACTGTCACCATTAATCTACATGGTTCTCCCTATTATGCCTGATAAATGACTTTACAGTCCCAGACACTTTACTTGAGGTGTCTCTGTCTCTGCTAATAATCTCAAGCAGAGCAAAAAGCAGAACACTGTTCCTGAAAATCAACATAGGTGGATGTTTGTATAGAAAGCTCAAATAGCAAACTTTTCATGAGGGAGGCAATACCAACTGGAAAAAATAACAAAGAAGCTCACACTTAGGGAGGATGTATCCTAAAAATTACACTGGTATTGTTAGCTTTGTTTTTATAGAAAAGGAGACTGAAGCTCATTAAGTACATATAAATTATTCACAGTTCTGCCAGTAGGAAACAGAACAGCTTAGACATGAACGCAGGTCAAATGTACACACAAGTGGACTAGGCACCAATGTCCACTGCTTTCTTCTTCTACCACAATGAGTTTTGACCAATGTCACAAGCTAAACCTATAATCAAAAGTCATAATCTTGCCTCTGTTTGTAACTTTCTAGGACATAATTAGCTTTTCTATGTCTCTAGTTCTTTCTTTCTAAAACAGGAATAGTTAACATTGGTCCTTTGCTACTGGCATGTACTAGAGGAGGAAGCATAACTCAGAGACTCAGTTATAACTCAGCCTAAACAGGACTTTACAATACAGTTTTTCCAACCAACAGATAAGGAAGATGAAGACTAGACAGTTTACCTAACACGACAGAAAACAGGGTATTATATGGAGTATATGATTTGAAAATAGTAAAATTTCAAGATTTGCTTTTCCCTCAAAATGTAAAAGACAACAGTCTTCAGAAAGGCAAGGTCTAAAATTAGTTGCAATTCAAACCAATGGCTCAAGAAAATAAGGGATCTTTTCATGTATCTTTACACTAAAATCCAGATACTAATTTTCCTCTTTTAAATATAATAACTAACATCTGTTAACATCCAGCTTAAAACTAAATAGTAAAAAAAAAAAAAAACTTGGATCATGGCATCTGGCCCCATTACTTCATGGCAATTGGAGGGGAAAGGGTGGAAGCAGTGAGAGTTCCTCTTCTTGAGCTGGAAAATCACCACAGGTGGTGACTGCAGCCATGAAATCAGAAGACGATTGCTTCCACTTCCGGGCAGGAAAGTTACAACAAACCTAGTCAGTGTGTTGAAAAGCAGACACGTTACTCTGCCGACAAAGATCCGTATAGTCAAGGCTATGGTCTTCCCAGTGGTCACATGTGGTTGTGAGAGCTGGACCATAAAGAAGACAGAATACCAAAGAATTAATGCCTTCAAACTGTGATGCTGGAAAAGACTCTTCAAAGTCTCCTGGACAGCAAGGAGACCAAACTAGTCACTCTTAAGGGAGATCAACCCTGAACACTCTTTGGAAGGACTGACGCTCCAGTATTTTGGTCACCTGATGCCAACAGCCAGCTCACTGGAAAAGTCCCTGATGCTGGGAAAGATTGAGGGCAGAAGGAGGAGAGGGCATCAGAGGATGAGATGGCTGGATGGCATCACCGATGCAATGGACAAGAACTTGGGCAAAATTCAGGAGATGTTGAGAGATGGGGAAGCATGGCGTGCTGCAGTTCATAAGGTCACAAAGAGTCAGACACAACTGTGAGACTGAACAACATCTGTTGTATACGTGGCAACTACTATCCTGAGCTCTTTATATGAATTAACCAGTTTTATCCTCACAACTCTAAGGGAGAGATGAAATTAGAATTTCTCTTTTATAGATGAAGCACATGAAGACAGAAAGATTAAGTACTTGCTCAGGCTTAGACAGGAAATGATTCAAGTCTAGGCTTCCTAGCTCCAAAATCTGTGTTCTTCACCACTATACTATATTATCTCAAAACCATGCCTCAGATGGTAAAGAATCCACTTTTGACTCCTGGGTTGGGAAGATCCCCTGCAGGAGGGCATGGCAACCCACTCCTGTATTCTTGCCTGGAGAATCTCCATGGACAGAGGAGGCTGGCGGGCTACAGTCCACGGGTTTACAAACAGTCGGACACGACAGAGCAACTAAACAACAACAACAAGAAGCATGGTACAGCCTCAGAATATTTTGCTGTGTCACTACATGCTTACTAATTATGACTTCATGGTTGTAAATTACACTCATTTTCTTACCTCACTTAATTTATTAGCATTTCTATAGAATTTACTCTACCTCATGGTGGTGGTTCAGTGGCTAAAGTCATGTCCAACTCTTGTGATCCCATGGACTATAGCCTGCCATGCTCCTCTGTCCATGGGATTCTCCAGGCAAGAATACTGGAGAGGGTTGCCATTTGATATTTAAAAATAAAGCAGTGCTTTATAAAAAAGAATATCATTTCTATGGTCCGCCTTTCAGTAATTTGCATAGGTCCACCTCAAGTACTTTTATTCTGAGCTGATTTCTTCAGTTTTAGAAGGCAGAGGCCAATTCTTCTGTAGTCTGACTCAAATATCCCCTCCTCTTTGATGTTTTCCTCACCCTCTCAGGTAAAACGGGTCACTCCCTCCTCTGTACTCCCAGGAAACTGTATTCTTTCATTATATTGAGTTGTTTATGTATCTCTCTGCTCACATGATGAAAAGGCCTTAGCACCTTGCATGGAACAACAGGCCCAGCAGAAATTTGGTGTTCTGAATACATGCATTTTTAAGTATAAAATATATGTAAAGATTAGCAATTTAAATCTCTATTGTCATGATACGATGGTGGTGTACATTTCTGAATATCCACAAATCAGCAAGAGAAACCATACTTACTAGACTTCGGTGCTTAATTTCCTAAGTAGACTCATGGATGCCAGATACCATGTGCTTGTGTATAGAGAGGTAGTAAAGTTTAGGCTTTAAAATGAGATGAATTTGTGCGAGTCCCAGTGGCTCCTTGGTAGACGGAAAATGTTGGAATACTAGAAGTACCTTTATTACCAGAATGTTTAGGAAAGTGAATTTTTAAATGTATTATTTGTTTAATATTGAGTTTGAAGCATTAACTGTACTCAACATACATTAGCAGTTATTAATATTAGGACTGCTCTTTGGAAAAATTATGATTTGGGCTCTTGAACATCCTTTTCAATGGCCTTATATTCACCCATTCTGCCTCATCCTAATGAGGTTCAATTCTCCATTACCAAGCCCAAGTCTGGGTTTCCTGGGTGGCACAGTGGTAAAGAATCCACAGGAGACACGGGTTCAATCCCTGGGCCAGGAGGATTCTCTGGAGGAGGAAAGGGCAACCCACTCTCACATTTTAACCTGGAAAATCCCATGGACAGAGGAGCCTGGAAGGCTATAGTCTATAGGGTCACAAAGGGTTGGACATGACTGAGCAATTGAGCATGCATACAAGCTCAAGTTCATTAATCAATCAGAGAACCCGTAGGATTCTGGAGAGAAATAGTAGTGGGAGAGTCCTATAGGAAGATACTTATATTACTGACATGGAAGACTAGTGCTGCAATCAAGTAACACTTGCTAATTGTAGAATCCCATAAGAACTTACAGCATTTATTAGCTCCATTGGTAGAAAACTCTTTCTTGGAACTTAGGGCTTCCAAATTTGCCTCTGGGTTGTTTGTGCTTGGCTCGAGCAAAAGGCTAAGCAAACATTAAGCTAATAAGCTGTGATCTTTCAATCACCATTATCTCCAGTCCCCAAAGTTAGCTCAGTATGCAGCCAAAAAAGACACAGATGTGTCTTAGAGGAAGTAGGAATTCCATGTCAACAAAACACTGCAGTGACGTAACATGGAGTGCACTCTATTGTAAGCTCTGACTGGCTATTTGAATTAAGTGTCTTTAAAGGACCTTGTCTTGCCTGCAAAATTCCAGGGGCCAGTACCTAGAGTTTCTAGGTCCACTATGTTTAGCTACAGAATTTTTATACTGCTTGTCCACTTCAAACCTTGCCAATTCCCCCAAAACAGGCATGGTCCTTCATAGTTGACCACATACCCAAGCTCCAAGCCCTGGTCTCACAGATAGCTTTGCTTGACAAAGAGGATTTCAATTTAAACATAACAGCCTCCCTTAGGCCTGATTTTGATATTTGACTTTTAGCTAGTACTACAGGTAAACCTACTCATCACACTGGCTCCTGCCTGTGGGGGTCTGGCTTGTCAGACTGCCTCCCCACCAAAGACAAGATTATGTTTAGCCTGACTTTGCTTAAATGATTAGAAACTTTCACTTCATAAATGCAAAGGATAGATTCTAAATGAATCAAGGGTCTGTTTCTATTCCTAGAGTTCCATGAACTTTAGGCTTTACAAAGAAACTTACTGGTGATTGGTTTTGGATAATAGTCCCTCTCAGGCATCTAAAAAGGCTATATAATATTAAAACTCTGTAAAGAAGAATTCAAAGCAATGAATGTGTAATAATTATTTAATACCTAGCTAGATGTCCTCGGCAAATAAGTTTACAGAGGAGGAATATAAAAGGGGACCCTATTGTATAAGAGCATTTAATTTGCTTGGATGAAAGGACATGCATCAGTACTACATTGCAAATGCCTCCAAGAGCACTCATACTAATTTGATCAGTTTCCCCAAGAAGACCATGAATTATTGAGTACACAGCCTGGGTCTTTTTTACCTGCAGATTCCTAGAACTTAGCACAATACATGATACCATGTTTGTTAAATAAGGAAATAAATGATTTTAAACTGTAGTAATATGGTATAAATTAGAGGCAAAAATAAACATCTATGGATGCTCAAAGCAGGGAGATGATGATATTACTCAATGGTCCAAACCAGAATCACAGAAAAAGGAGAACTTGATCAACATGTGGAAGAAATGCTTGATTGCAGAAAGTTACAGGATGTATATTCTCTTGAGTATGGGAGAAACAGAGGGAAAAAGAAGAAATGTGGATCATTGAAGCATTATTTGCAACATCTATGACATGTAAGCAACCTAAATGTCCCCAATGAATGAATAGATAAAGAAAGGATGGTATAATATACATACATATATACATATATGGGCTTCCCTTGTGGCTCAGCTGGTAAAGCACCCTCCTGCAATGCAGGAGACCTGGGTTCAATCCTTGGGTTGGGAAGATGCCCCGGAGAAGGGAATGGCTACCCACTCCATTTATTCTGGCCTGGAGAATTCCAAGGACTATATAGTCTATGGGGTCACAAAGAGTTGGACACGACTGAGTGACTTCCAGAAATGGCAAGATTTTTTTTTATGGCTCAAATAAACAGAATAAATATTGAGCCATATAAAAAGAAAATCTTGCCATTTCTGACAACATGGATGGACCTTAATAGCATTAGACTACGTGAAATAAGCCATACAGAGAAAGACAAATACCATAAAATCTCACTTAAATGTGGAATCTAAAAAACACACAAACAATCACAACCAAAAAAGAAAAAAAAAACAAACTTACAGAGAACAGCTTGTCAGTTGCCAGATACAGGTTGCGAGAGGTGGGCAAAACGGATAGAGGTGGTCATGTGGTACAAACTTCCAGTTACAAAATGAATAAGTCATGGAGATATAATGTACAGCATGGTGACTACAGTTAATAAAACTGTATTTTATATTTGAAAGTTGCTGAGAGTAGATCTTAAAAGTTCTCATCACAATAAAAAAAAACATAACTACATGTGGTGATATATGTTAAGTATACTCATTATGGTAATATTTCACAATATATACAAACATCAAATCATTATGTTGTACACTTGACATATAATGGTATATGTCAATTATATCACAATAAAAAAAGAAAACAAGTATAATAAAGTTAACCAAAATTTTAAAAAGTAAGGAACTTGAAAATGTATAGACAATGAGAAACAAGAACTGGCTAAGAAAAGACTTATAAATTGGTGAGTTTAACGACAGGCCCTCAAATATTTTCAACAGCAAAGAATAAGCATTTAGTGAGTTTCTACTACATGTCAGATCTTTGCAAGGCATTTCACATATATCATCCCATTTTTTTAGGGAAGGTTTTATTGTCCACACTTTGCAATGAAGATGCTAATCTTAGAGAAGGCAAATAGCTATCCAAGGACATGGGGAGCAAGTGTCACAGTGAAGAGCTGAACCCACTTCTATCAAATTCCATGTTCTTTTTATTTCCCAACAATGTCCCTGCAATATTCTCTCATAAACCTGACAGGTCTTCCCTTCAGGTCCTACACTATCATAAATCCCTTATGATATGCTTTGAATTCCACATTCTCCCCAAATGAAATCAAGACATTTCAATGTCTGTTCTTTCCACCTACACAGAGATAAACAATATTCTCTGAATTTCTTCCTCCTTACATTAACATACAATCTTCTAATTTATTTCTTTGGGCTTCTCTGGTGGCTCAGAGGTAAAGAATCTCAATGCAGGAGCCACAGGTTTGATCCTTAGGTCGAGAATATTTTCTGGAGAAGCAAATGGCAACGCACTCCAGTATTCTTGTCTGGGAAATCCCATACATAGAGAAGCCTGGTGGACTACAGTCCATGGGGTCTCAAGAGTCAGAGAGGACTTAGTGACTAAACAACAGTTTATTTCTCTAACCACATGACAATACTTCTAACATTTCTTCCAAGGATATAAACCTCAATTGCACATCCATCATCTCTTCTTTTCACTCCAAGAAAAGAAGTACTACATTGAATTTTGATGATGATGAAGATGATAACCAGCACAATGACATTTTAAAGTTTCTTACTGTTCACAAACTTTGCAGAGTCCTAGATACACAATACTCTGGAGCTAAGGGCTGATAAACACAGTCTTCTAACAAGTTGAGGTTTCTCTCAGGTCAGACGTAACTAGCACTGTTCAATATTTATGAAGCAGTATTCCCCTTGTGGAGAATTCACTCTGTTCCTTTGGTGAAAGATATAGGATTGAAATGGGACTTTGAGCAGCATGAGGAGAGCAGGCTCAGGCTCTATATACCTCCTTAATTGGCTGGAGATGAGCAGAGTCTTTACATAAGGCTTTTGTGGTGTTCTGCTTGGTAGGTGCCTGTCACACACTCTGCACAAGCTTAGATGAAAGGAATTTTCAGCATCTGAATGGAATGCATAATTGATAGCACGGGGGGACAAAAATCCCACTAGCTAGGGTCTCACACCAGTGCAGCTCATGCCTGCACTACCCACATCACTAGACTTTTTATTGTGAAAGAAATTTATAGGAAAAATGCATTGTGTAAATGCAAGACAGAGTGATCAGCCTAGCCCAATGTTCAAGGCTTAGCATCCAGCCAGAATTTCATAGTTCCAACCCTTCTCCTGCATCCAACTTACTCTTAGTTCTGGCTATTGCTTAGTTACTTTCTCTACACCTAATTCTAACCCACGTGTGTGTGTGTGTGTGCACGCGTGCATTGTGTGTGTGTGTGTGCATACATGCATATGTGCTAAGTCACTTCAGTTGTGTCCAATTCTGTGTGGCCCAATGGACTGCAGTCTGCCAGGCTCCTCTATCCATGGGATTCTCCAGACAAGAATACTGGAGTGGATTGCCATGCCCTCCTAAAGGGGATCTTCCCGACCCAGGGATTGAAACCGTGTCTCTTACATCTAACCTGCATTGGTGGGCAGGTTTTTTTTTACCACTAGCACCACCTGGGAAGCCATATACATACATACATGTATGTAGGTATGTACATGTGTATATATGCATGTGTTTATGTATGCATATATATATTTGCGTGTGTATTAAATATATATATATATACACATATATATATATGCATGAATGCTAAGCCTGTTCTATCATGTCTGACTCTGAACCCATGAACTGTAGCCTGCTAGGCTCCTCTGACTATGGGATCCTCCAGGCAAGAATACTGAAGTGGGTTGCCAAACTCTCCTCCATGAGATCTTCCCAATCCAGAGATCAAATCTGAGTTTCTTACATCTCTTGCATTGGCAAGCAGATTCTTTACCAATAGTGCCATCGGGAAAGCCTATATATCTATGCTTATATATGTATATATAAACATATAAGACTCTTTGTAAATATTTTATTTATTGATTAGTTAATTTTCATTTATCAGCATTTACTGAACCCCTATCAAGTACCAAAAACAATGTCAAATGATTAAATGATGATTCAAATAATAACTGCAAATAAAAGGATTTGAAAATCTCTAAATATATCCCCTCAGCAACTTCCATTAAAAGCAGTGTTCTTCAAACACTTCAAACAGAAGCATGTAGGCAGTCATTTATGATGACACACAGGCTGAAGGACTAAACCTGAAATGGAAGAAAGGACTCCAGAGCCCTGCTCACCCCAGCCCACCCCATATCAGATCTTCCAAACGCATGTCGTCCCATCAGTCCCTCCCCAACCACACCCCGGCCCCACACCCACTGCATCGCTATTCCAATAGCCCCTGCCACTGCCAAATGGCGCTATAGTCTCCAGATTGAGGAAACAAAGGAACAAACTGAGAACCACAAAGGTTCCCAATATTTCCCACCAAGATTATTAACTCCTACAACTGCACCAGCAACTACCTGGGACCCACAATGCGCCAATTAGGCATGTATAAGAACTTTCTAATCATCATCTCACACAATCCTTAACCACCCTTTGCGGTCAGCATACTACTCTACTGACCATATAGGCAAGAACACTGAGGTCCCACAAGGTAGAATAGAGTCACACTCCAGGTCACACAAAGGTTGTAGAGATGCAGCCTGCAGAGAGCTTGTTTTTTCATCTCTGTGTTTCTAGTGTCCATAGTATAATGCCAGGCAAACATTTCAATAAAGATTTGACAAGAAACACCACACGGCTTAGCACAGAGCAAGGCACACACGCATGCATGTACACATGGGCTACAGTCGCTCCTCTCATTCACAGAATTTCCTTTACAAAAATATATTTCAGAATCATCTGCTTCAGTTCCTCTCAGTGTGCTGAAAGAGATAACAGTGGCAGTGATAAGCTGAAAGAACATGGGAAAGATGGCCAAGGATTCTTCTATTTTTTTTCTTTAATGCTGATTTTCCCAAACAAAATAATCTAGCATTTGATAATTTATTTGAATTATTAAAAATGAAGTAGATCATTTTTACCCCCCAAATGCAAAGGGGGTAAAAATGATCTATTTCAACTAAAATTGCCTTGTCAAGTTCTCATCTTTAATAAACCCAAAAGTCTATCTCGGAGTAGTTAGAGTCATTATTTTTCATCCCTTACTTTCTAAACAGTCTCTATAGGAAATTGCAATGACCCCCATAACAATGGGCCACAAGACTCTGAAGGATCATCTCAGGACCACTTCACAGCTGAAAGTCAAAACTCTTAAGTATCTTTCACAACTAAATAATTTCAGGATCTCATAAACACAACTTTTTTGAAAGCTTTTAAGTACTGCTGTGTAATAATGCACCACTGACATATTTAAAGGACGTGTCTATGGTAACATACGCCTATTATTGGAAACTTCTAACACCCACGTTAATTCTTAAACATTCAGTCACAGAATCAAATCGGAGGGAAAAATATCTGCACTATCTTGTGATTTCAGAACAAAGACAAACAGATCGGCCCTCTCACAGGAAGCATTTTGCCCAAGGTCACATCAGAGTCAGAGCCGCCAGGGAGTCGAAGCCCCGGGAGTAACCCATTTATCTACCCTACAGCCTGCTTCAGTAAGGCATCTGCAGAGGAACTATGATACCATTATTCACGAACACTTCCAGAGACAACCTAAATTATTATGATAATCCTCTTTGCATTTAGATTAAAAACACATTCCTAGGGAAAGTAGAAAATGTGCATTTTTAGGAAGACAGAATAACTATATTTAACAGCTTAATTTCAGGATCACCGTAGAGATACGTATATTCAGATGATTCAGGCAAAGGCGCACTGCATACAGGTCTACACTTTCAGAGCACACAGTAAACACTCAATCAAAGGGGCCAGCATCATCTTCACCATAATCCCCACAATTGAGCTGCTGACTCAGCAGGTAAGCTAGCATCAGAGAGCATCTAACCAGAAGGAACCCTGAAGTTCACTCGGTCCACACCCTAACTTTTCAGAGGGGAATCAGGTAATCCCTTGGTGACGGTCGATCAGTAAACTAATGAAACTTTAGGAACCAGGACCTCAATATATTTTAATTAAGCTGTGTTAATTAAAATACATTGATTTTGCAAATATATATATACTTCCACTGGATCACTCTGTTTTACTGATCAAAATTTTCTGGAATCACTCTTAAAAGAAAACATGGTTATGAAACTGAGAACATACTAAGAAAGCCTAAATTCATTTATTAATTTGTAATTGAAATAAAAAATTTAGGTTTCTAATGTATTTGTTCATCCTCCCCCCACCCTGTGGCACATATCAGAAAAAATAGAAGAGTATATAATTGGAAATCATCTTTGAGACCTCTTTGGCTTGCCTATAAAATAAAAGCCATCTACAGCATTCAGGAGAATTTCTAAATAATATCTGAACTTTGCATATTTACTGAATTTCTTCTCCAAATGAGTCACAGTACTTAACTAATGTTTGAACTTTGACTCTGCTTCTATTCTTAAGCAATATTTATTGCCATCACAGAGTTCTAATTAGTAAATGTATTAACAATGATGAAGACCCATATAATTTAGTGTAGGCACTATCATTGGTTCCAATTCCACCTGTTATCTACTGCCCCCAAAATACTCATTTCTAACTGCTAAATTAAGTCAAAAGAGCCAAGAATGTCCCTTGTTTTACTATATGTGCAAGTAAAGAACATTTTGTATGCCACAGTTGTGTTTGACATGCTAGTATTTTTTTCACTCAATAGTTATTGATTATGAAATGTTCAAGCACCAATTTAAGCATCTGCATGCATTTATTTCACTTAGTCTTTGCATATTTCACATAAGGTAAGATTATATTTTGCAGATATAAAACTTGGAGGCCCATGTTAACAGTTGACTGATATAGAAGTCTACTCCAGCTCTTTCAGATCTTAAATCTAATCTAGAGATAGGCATTCAAATCAAAAATAAAATAAATATGTCACATAACCCAATTGTCATAAATAGATATATGAACAAAATACTATGAGAACACACACACAAGGTGTAGCTAACTTTGTAAAGCACAGTTAGAAAATTATTTTTATATCCATGTTCTCAGTTGGCCCAAATAATTTATAAGCATTCTTGGAAGGAAACTTTGATGTGTGTATTTTGGTACTAATTTATACAGTAAAAATTGAGCAGTCTGTACATTATGTAAATACATCATAAGATGCCTAAATCTTTCACAAGATTGCAATAATGTACCTACTACTATCGGGCAAACTCTGCAAGTTTTCCCAGTATACCCCGCATCACAGCCCCTTGGGGAAAATGTTAAGACCAACTGTATATAACACAGCAGTGAATGAGTTCAGGGGAGGCCCAGGGTTAGGTTTTTGCATCTCCCAAATAACTGGGTGTTTCCAGTACACATCTTTAAACTCTAGAAAAACCTGTGATATTGTTCAATTACTTACTCTACCCACTATCACATGAATATGATAAGACTGTATGATAAACAACCATGATCATATCACCATTTTCCCTCTGTTTCTGCTATCTGTAAGATTCCATCTTTTTAACTCCCCACCTCAAATTCTAGGCTTTAGCAACAGTGAATGACTCAAGGTCTCCAAATATTTCATGCTATTCCAGGCTTCTTTGTTTGCACCTGTCTAGATTGCCATCAAACTTTTGTCTTTCCTCACCTGTCTTCTAGGACTCAGTTGCTACCCCAAGTATCCTCATCCTTCAAAATTCAAGTGCTGATCCCTTCCATTAAACCTTTCCTTCTTCCTTTGAAAGATTTAAATTCACATCTTTCATGTTCCCAAAGGAAACTGTCCTTATAGTAATTATATTATACCTTACATTATTTGTTCCCTTCAGTCAACTGTGGACTCACTGGGGTCAGGGCCTATGTACTTTCAAGTTCGTGGTGGATTTGTTTTCTTGAGAGAATTTTCAAAAATCACTAACTACCTATGCTACACAAAAGGGGCATCAAATGTTCTGCCATGATTGTACTTTCAATTTGGTAAGAGGTCTCATCACGGGGAAAGGAATACAGCACCTTCAGTAAAGTAAAGGAAAAAGACAGCCTTGGTGAACACTGACTACAATATGTGGAGGCTGAAGTCTGTGCTGGGCTTAAATGACCCAGTTTAGATGCATTCAACTGTTACAGACAGGGGGTTTTCAAGAGTGAAGGAATTCTGCCCTTTGGAACTTCTCTATTTTGTTCATCTTCTGTTTCTCCACTGGGATCATCAACAAAACCTTAAAGGGGAAAGAGTCAAAGGAAAGTAAGAAGTCAGGAAACTGAGTTCCATTCCACAAGACAGGCGTCTGGGGGAAGATACTTCAAATACTAAGGTAGTCTCTCCAGGTACTAAAGGTGAAGAAACATACCAATAGTCTTGGATCTAAGGAAGAAGAAGATAGGAGAGCATGAGGAAGTTGATGTCTAGAAATCTGAAAGAAACATAAAGGGATTCTCCATCCTCTCTTCTGTCCCAGTCTAACCCATTTCAAGGCAGATCTCATTTCAAATTCACTTAATTTTCCCAACTCTGTTCCCTTACTTGTAAAATGGGATAATACATCTTCTTTGCAGGAGGGAGAGAAAGGAATAATATTAGTTTATTCACTCAGTAAGTATTTAATGAACTAGACTCTGATATTTATTGATGAATCACATAATGGATATATGCTGTATCTTGGTAGCAATATTAATATTTACTCTTGTTTTATAATTAGCTTAAAACTGGAAAAGCTAAGATATATATATATAGGTCTATACAAAAGAGATTTAGTTAGCTAGTTAGCTATCTCACAGCATGTGCATTAGCAACAAGCCTCACACATAAATCCAATTTTTAAAAAATGAGACTATTCTGATTACAGTGGGCTTCCCATGTGGCACTAGTGGTAAGGCAATGCAAAAGACCTGGGTTCAATCCTCGGGTCACAAAGATCCCCTGGAGGAGGGCATGGCAACCCACTCCAGTATTCTTGCCTGGAGAATCCAATAGACAGAGGAACCCGGTGAGCTATAGTCCACAGGGTCACAAAGAGTCAGACACAGCTGAAGCGCCTCAGCACACATGCATTCTGATGATTACAGCAAGAGCTGAGCCTGACCCCAGTAGCTTTCCTGTCTCCTCTCTCTCTCTCACATGATGTGCCTCCTGAAGAACCAGAAGCAGGACACTAGGAATCATGAGACCATGGTTTAAAGCTATCATAGAAAGCAATCAACAGTTATTATTTCTGAGGTAGGAAAAAAGGGACTTAAGTGGTCCTTCCAAATAACTAATTGGAAAACGTTATGCATTTATTGCTGGCAAGGAGACCATATAGAAGGTTATGGCTTACTCTTGGCCTGTGAAGAGAAGGGATAATGCTAGGAATTGAAATTGGAAATTATTTTTGGAGAGGCAGGTTTGGTGACACTCTGTAGAGTTAGTTACAATTTTATTTTGGACCAAATGGGTTCGTACATGGTAATTCTAAACATTTCTGTGCCACATGTAAATGATGGACATGGAATTGGAAATAACATCACATTTCTGACATTTCTGAGACTTCCCATGATACAGAGAAAAACAAGACAAGATTTTACACGTCCTGAAAATCTGGGGCAGAGGACCATCAAAGATACAGAGGATAAAAGAGAGGCTAAACTTTTTAGCCTAGAAGACCGGACACTCAGTAGATCAACTGGGAGAAACAGAGAGAAGAGGGTAACGGACAGCCCTAGATTGGTCATGAACATGACGAATTGCAGGTATGGCAGGACCTATTAAGCAAAAAATCCAGAGCCAGCTATAATGACAAAACAGATGAGTGAAAGAGGAGAGTGAAAAAGTTGCCTTAAAACTCAACATTCAGAAAACTAAGATCATGGCATCCAGTGCCATGGCAAATAGATGGGGAAAGAATGGAAATGGTGACAGACTGTATTTTGGGGGCCTCCAAAATCACTGCAGATGGTGACTGCAGCCATGAAATTAAAAGACACTTGCTTTTTGGAAGAAAAGCTATGACCAACCTAGATAGCATATTAAAAAGCAGAGATATTACTTTACCAACAGAGGTCCGTCTAGTCAAAGCTGTGGTTTTTCCAGTAGTCAAGTATGGATGTGAGAGTTGGACTGTAAAGAAAGCTGAGTGCCGAAGATTTTGAACTATTGTGTTGTAGAAGACTCTTGAGAGTCCCTTGGACTGCAAGGAGATCCAACCAGTCCATCCTAAAGGAGATCAGTCCTGAATATTCATCGGTAGGACTGATGCTGAAGCTGAAACTCCAGTGCTTTGGCCACCTGATGGGAAGAACCAACTCAAGAACCAACCAACCCTGATGCTGGGAAAGATTGAGGGTGGGAGCAGAAGGGGACGACAGAGGATGAGATGGTTGAATGGCATCACCGATGCAATGGACGTGAGTTTGAGTAAGCTCCAGGAGTTGGTGATGGACAGGGAAGCCTGGTGTGCTGCAGTCCATGGGGTCGCAAAGAATCTGACACGACTGAGAGACAGAACTGACTGAACTGAGGAAAGCAGAACAAAGACATACTTTCATATAACTTCCAAGGGAGTCAACAGATTATAAACAAATTGGCAATTTCAGCTTGATGTTTTTAAGAAAGCAAGAAATCATTTTTTTTTACTATAGTATGGAAATTGCAAAATCTTGGACTGTACCTCGCCTTTTAAAGAATAAGGCAACAACAGAGAACATATCATTAAAAAACAAGAATTGGAAAGGTCACCTCATAAATGAAATAAGCAGTTTGCCAGTGAAAAATTAGCTTCTAAGGAATGGACCATCCACCTGCCCTAAAAAGGTCAAAAAGACTGCCAAGATAGCCCTGGTAGGAGAGACTAAAAAATAAACACAAAATGAAATAGAAGATGCTCTCAGGGCAAGTGCTGACAAACATATTCAAGTAGGAAACTCATCAAAGGACATGTTTCCTTATAGCAAGAGAATGTGGCCAATAGAAAATGGCTTAATTCAATCTCATTTCAAAGAAGAGACAGCCAAAAATATTACCTTTAAGATTTCTCTTCTGATTCTTGATGTGACAAATGATGCTTTTAATAAACCTTCCTTGAAGAAAGTCTATACCTGCAGGTAGTTAAGTCCTAAACCTGAAGAGTCAGATCACTTTGGCTTCCTTCCACTGTTAGATTTTCATGATTGGAAAATTCTCAAGATAATTCCCACAGATTGAAAACTGAGTAACTTGGGAAATTCACACAATGTGTTCATTTTTGCACTCATCAAACTCTTCGTTTCAGTAGAAAACATATAAACTGAACAGTCATATATTGGAAAGATATTTTTTGAGAAAACAAGGTTTTAAAAAGGTGTAGATATACAGAACAGATTTTTCGACTCTGTGGGAGAAGGTGAGGGTGGGATGATGATCTGACAGAATAGCATTGAAACATGTATATTATCAACTGCGAAACAGCTCGCCAGTCCAGGTTTGATGCATGAGACAAATGCTCAGGGCTGGTGCACTAGGATGACCCAGAGGGATGGGATGGGGAGGGAGGTGGGAGGGGGTTTCAGGATGGGGAACACATGTAAATCCATGGCTGATTTATATCAATGTATGGCAAAAACCACTACAATACTGTAAAATAATTAGCCTCCAACTAATATAAATAAATGAAAAAAAATAAATAAAAAGGTGTTGCTCTTCAGAATAAGCAATCTACATTCTGGTGGAATAGTCTAGAAAAGCCAATACATGAGAATCATAATTACAGTAAATGGTCAAAGAAGTAGTCTTCAGGCAATCATGCTAAAGAATTAAGGAAAGACATACACAAATATTTAGTTGAACAGAAATCTATGAAAACTTTACTTATAATAGCAAGGTATTGTGCTATGTGCTCAGTTGTGTCTGCCTCTTTGCAACCGCATGGACTGTAGCCCTCAAGGCTCCACTGTGCATGGAAGAGTGGGTTGCCATTTCATCCTCCCAGGGAATCTTCCCAACTCAGGGATCAAACCCACATCTCTTGTGTCTCCTGCATTGTTAGGCAGATTCTTTACCACTGTGCCACCTGGATATCCTAAATATCCAACATAAGGAAACCAATGAAAATAGTCTAGGATATCTATTGTAGCTGAACACAATGCTGCCATTAAAAGCGACTTTTTAAAATAAAATGATATAGGGCAACATTCATAGTACCTAAATATATATAATAACTATTTGGCGTAATGCATATTTTGTAATAAATATCTGTGTATATGTTTGTATGTGTGTGTAAGTGTGTGCATTGAAGAGGATGGAGGAGCATAAATGAAAATAATAACAGAGGTTGGTTCTATGTAGTGAAGTTCTCAACTTTAGGGGGTCAGATTCCCCACTGAGAGTATGAGGAAAGCTTTGAATTCTTGCAAAACTGATCCAGCATGGGCCTTTGGGAGGTGACAATATTATTAAGATTTTATTTTAGTTTCTGTACTTCTACACATTAAATATAATCTTTCTGAAATGTCAGTTATTTTGTTACTAGAAATAGACCAAAAATAATTTTTGAAAGCTAGAGCAGCATTTTATAAATGTTAAAATATGTGAAAGTAATTTTCCTAGCTATTTCTGAGTGCAAATTAGCAAGTTATTGTATCCTCTATTTTATATATGGGGAAATTAAGGCAAGGACCAATTTTCTGATTTATTCAAGGATACCCACCATGTTAGTGGCAGAATAGAGATAACAACGCAGTATTTTCTAGGTTCTGATTACCCTACAAAGTTGTAATAACTACAAAGCGTTACAATTTTAAAGGTAATTTCAGCATTTCCAAAACAATTTTTTTTTTTTTACCTTCAATCTTTAGTTCTTAGGGAAAAACCTCTTCTGCGGGAGCAAGGCTTTGTTATGTGTGTAGAGCAATATGTACACAGCAATTGCTTCAGTTGAAAGCCTCTTGATTTAAAGCCGTGATATCAAAGACTCAAAGAAAACTTTATTCTTCACTTGCAAAAAACAAACCAAAAAAAGTGTAGAATGCTCTTCCCCTTTTTTAAATTCTAATATAGGACAAATCAGATTACCCATAATACCTTGACAGAAATTTGTTTCAGGAATTAAAATGATACAAGATTGCTTAGGCAGCCCCATCAAAAAATAATTGGGATTCAGTCAACTTTGCTGCCTCATCTTCTGCCAGAGTATCCACAGTAAACACACCAGCACTGCCTCCAGCCTGGGGTCAAAGGGCTGGGGCTGCTCCATCTGAGACCACTGCTTATCTCTGCTTATAGCCTCTCCGACAGCTGAATGGCCCACATCCTCTTCTTTTTCTCTTCCAGTACTTTATATAAGAATTATTTTATGCAGAAATCCAGGGAATAATCTCGTTTTGAAAATCTCCAACAATTACAAAAGCTTCCAGAATTTGAAACTCCACTGGGAAAGTTTCACTTTATTCCTCTTTGATCTCGAAGGAACACAGACAAAACCATCATCTCAGAAACTATCTTTTATTTTTCCTTCCTTTATTCTAGAAAAATTAGCTGCCTATATAAGAATACACTCTATGTCATGGTGAAAAATTAGATTTAATCAGATTCAGATATACCAATAAGAAATATGTCTTCTCTCCTATCCCCTCTAGCCAACACAAGGCATAATTGTAAAGTAATTGGAGACAAATCATGCTAGTTCTTCTTTCAGAGTTTTTGTCATCCCATCTGAACATTACCTTCACTCCTTTCATTCTTTTCCCTACCCTCCAGACCAATTCTCTTCAGATGTTCAAGGTTTTCATCTGCTTTTCATCCCTGCACTCGGGTGACAAATTTTTATTATGTGCCTCCCATGTGTCAGATAATGATAGGAAAACATAATTTTTCTCAAAATATTTCTTGATCTATTTGCACATCTGTTTTTTTCAATAAATGATTTATGAAATAGATGCTATTTCACTAAATATACTTACCAATGTTGGTATTTTAACCTAAGACTTCCCTGGTGGCTTAGACGGTAAAGAATCTGTTTACAATGTGGGACACCTGGGTTTGATCCCTGGATCAGGAAGATCCCCTGGAGAGAAGAATGGCAACCCACTTCAGTATTCTTCCCTGGAAAATCCCATGGACAGAGGAGCCTGGCGGGCTACAATTTACGGGGTCACAAAGAGTTGGACAAGATGAAAGTGACTTAGCACACAATGTTGGGGATGAGACTTTCTAGACTCTGTCATAAAATAAACCATTTTCAATATTTATTGAATATCTAAGATATATGCAGATTGCAACTCACTAGATTTTAAACTCTTTAGGATAGGAGTTTACTCTAAGGGGTTAACCTATCAGGGTAGCTGACTGTACTAGGAGCCTAAGACCTGAAAGATGAACTGATGTTGAATCAGAGATACTGTGCCTTCACCAGAGACACAAAGAAACATTTTTTGAGAAATCGAATGATTATTCACAATGTTTGCCATTTTTTGTGTTAGTCGCTCAGTTGTGTCCAACTCTTTGCAACCCCATGGATGTAGCCCGCCAGGATCCTCTGTCTATGGGATTCTCCAGGCAAGAATACTGGAGTGGGTAGCCATTTCTTCTCTAGGGGATCTTCCCGACCCAGGGATCGAACCCAGGTCCCCTGCACTAAAGGCAAATTCTTTACTGTCTGAGCCACCGGTGAAGCCTCATTGCCATTTTTTATATACAGTGTGTAGTTGAAAATCTGTCCTTCACTGACTTTAAAAGGACAAACATAATCAACAACAGCACAGATATAGGAAATTTTGAGCTATGCTTAGCACACAGTAAGCAATCGCGTTAGACACATAATATTTCTCATGAAGGAGATATGGGGGGGAGAATGGATACATACATATGGATGGCTGAGTCCCTTTGCTGTCCACCTGAAACTATCACAACATTGTTAACTGCCTACACTCCAAAAAAAAAAAAAGAGTTTAAAAAAGAAAAATAAAGGTGGAAAAGTAGGATGATGCGTTAAAAATCTGCTTTAAAATTTACATAGCATTCATGAATCCATTGTGAGTTATGATAAAAGTTGAGATTAGATTTTGTTGTTAAAATAGAAAGTGTTCTGGAGAAACAAGAATCCCAGAACTAGAAACTTAAAGAAGACAGGACAAACCGTGCCCTTTTCCCTTCAATTTCAATCTCATTGCAGATGAGATTTTCACTTAAGAATCATTGATGAGATTTTCAAATGTCAAAAATATATTTATTTTTGGAGAGAGAGAAATAAGAATTAGAATAATTTCTGAATAACTTTTTTTCAGTGTGTTAATTAATTTGAAGGAGTAATTTTTTCATGGTGTTAAAGCCCTTTCAGTCATGTTAAGTGACCTAGACAACAACTTCAGCATCAGCTCAAGACTGTATGTCATAATTTTCAAAATTAAAAAAAAAATTGTACTGAAAGTTGAAAAGCTTTTGACTTTACAAGCAAATGTAGGCAAGACGCTAAAGGAATAGTGTAGGAAGAAATGTCTACTAAACAGAGAAAATAAAGTCCCCACAAAAGCAAGGAAGAGTATATATTTCTAAGACACTTAACTTCATGGTACGTAGTACTTCAGACAAACAACAAAAAATATTTGTTTGTTTCTAATTGGAGTATAACTGCTTTACAATGTTGTGTCAACTTCTGTTGTACCATGAAGGGAATCAGCTATACGTATACATATATTCCCTCGCTCTTGGACCTCCCTCCCAACCCCTTCCAACCCCTCCAGGTCATCACAGAGCACCAAGCTGAGTGCCCTGTGCCACACAGCAGGTGCCCACTAGCCATCCATTTTATACACGGAAGTGTATTTATGTCAAAACTAACCTCCCAGTTCATCCCACCCTCCGCTTGTCCTGCTGTGTCCACATATCCATTCTCTATGTTTGCATCTCTATTCCTAGCCTGAAACCAGGTTCATCTTGCTACATGGCACTAATGAATTCTTTTTCCATAGAATCAGAGTAGGGAAAAGAGAGTTCAAGGCATCCCCTAATCAATTATCTCATAAAAGCTCTCTTTACCTGTGCTTCTTACAAAATAAACAAGTACAATTTACAATGAATGAACTAGAGTTTCACTGAAGACTGCAACATTTCTGATGCCTCATGTTCACCTGGGTTGTATTTAACCCACGCTGTGAAGGAACTGTTTTAGTTTTTTATAGAAATATAGTCTTTCCTATGGAAAACTGAGTCTTTTGATCAATTTTTCCACATTTTCCATAAAGACAGAGGTCAAGCAATTGAGACAAAACAACAATACATTTTAAAGTCAGTTTTGCAGGGAGCTGTTTTATTACAAGTTGTTTCAAAGTTTCTTTTCCTTGCAGAATTCTTTACTTTGTGGTGATTTACATTAATTTGCTAAACAACTAGAAAAATTTTATCAGTATTTCAAAAGAGAAATTCTTAAAGTTTAATGGTCTGACTTCACAACCCCAAATAGACATATCTGATACCTATTCTTGACTTGAACACCTACATTAATAGAAGGTGCTACCTGCCTCAGGTTTTATTTTCTTGGACTCCAAAATCACTGGGGGTGGTGACTGCAGTCATGAAACTAAAAGATGCTTGTTCCTTGGAAGAAAATCTATGATAAACCTAGATTGAGTATTAAAAAGCAGAGACATTATTTGGCCAACAAAGGTCCACATAGGCAAAGCTGTGGTTTTTCCAATAGTTGTGTTTGGATGTGAGAGTTGGACCATAAAGAAGGCTGAGTGCCCAAAAATTGATGTCTTCAAACTGTGGTGCTAGAGAAGACTCTTGAGAGTGTCTTGAACAGCAAGGCTATCCAACCAGTCAATCCTAAAGGAAATCAATTCTGAATAGTCACTGGAAGGACTGAAGCTGAAGCTCCAATACTTTGGCTACCTGATGCAAAGAGGTGACTTATTGGAGAAGACTCCAATGATGGAGAGGATTGAAGGTAGGAGAAGAGGTCAACAGAGGGTTAAATGGTTGGATGGCATCACTGACACAATGGACATGAGTTTGAGCAAACTTCAGGAGACAGTGAAGGACAGGGAAGCACGGTGTGCTGCAGTCCATGGGGTCATAGAGAATTGAACACGACTGAGTGACTGACCAACAACAACCTGCCTTAGAAGATCACCTATTAATTTCAATGGGCAGATATTTCAAATATTCTTCCTTATATTAAATTAAAAGCTGCCTTCATAAAATTTCCATCCTTCAAATTTGTTCAAAATATGTCCACTCAGGACCCTTGCAGTTCAAACTCACATTGTTCAAGGGTCAACTTATATGACACTCTGAAGAAGGCAAACCTAGGGGACAGCAAAAAGATCAGTGGTTTCCAGATGGTTAAGGGAATGAATGATGAATAGGTGGAGCACAGGGGATTTTTTAGGGCAGTGAATCTATTCTGTCCAATGTTATAATGGTGGACCCATAGAATGTACAACACCAAGAGTGAACCCTCATGTAAACTCTGAACTTAATCATATTGTATCAACATTGGCTTATCAACTGTAACAAACGTTCCACCCAAATGCAAGATATTTAATAACAGAGGAGTTGGAGTGTGATGGGATGTATTAGAACTCTCTGTATTTTCCACTCAATTTTTCTGTAAATGTAACTCTGCTCAAAAAAACAACAACAACAACAAAAACTGTCTTTTAGACAACATAACAGATGGAGAGGTAGCCCATGTTCCTGGATAGAATCAATGTGGTAAAAATTACTATACTATGAAACACAATCTACAGATTCAATGCAATCCCTATCAAATTACCAATGGCATTTTTCACAGAACTAGAACAAAAAAATTCACAATTCGTATGGAAACACAAAAGACTCTGAATAGCCAAAGCATCTTGAGATAGAAAAATGGAGCTGGAGGAATCAACTTTCCTGACTTCAGATTATACTACAAAGCTACAGTCATCAAGACAGTATGGTACTGGCACATAAACAGAAATACAGACCAATGGGGCAAGATAGAAAGCCCAGAAATAAACCCATGCACCTATGGGTACCTTATTTTTGGCAAAGGAGGCAAGAATATACAATGGGGTAAAGACAGCCTCTTCAATAAATGGTTCTGGGAAAACTGGACAGCTACATGTAAAAGAATGAAATTAGAACACTTCCTAACACCATACACAAAAATAAACTCAAAATGGATTAAAGATCTAAATGTAAGACCAGAAACTATAAAACTCTTAGAGGAAAACATAGGCAGAACACTCGATGCCATAAATCAAAGCAAGGTCCTCTATGACCCACCTCCTAGAGTAATGGAAATAAAAACAAAAGTAAATAAGTGGGATCTGATTAAACTTAAAACCTTTTACACAGCAAATGAAACCATAAGCAAGGTGAAAAGACAACTCACAGAATGGGAGAAAATTAATAGCAAATGAAACAACTGACAAAGGATTAATTTTCAAAGTATATAAGCAGCTCATACAACTCAATCAAAAAGTGGGGAAAAGACCTAAACAGACATTTCTCCAAAGAAGACATAAAGATGGCTAACAAACACATGAAAAGATGCTCAACATTGCTCATTATTAGAGAAATGCAAATCAAAACTACAATGAGATACCACCTCACACCAGTCAGAATGGCCATCATCAAAAAGTCTATAGACAATAAATTCTGGAGAGGATGTGGAGAAAAGGGAACGCTCTTGCACTGTTGGTGGGAATGTAAATTGATACAGCCACTATGGAAGACGGTATGGAGATTCCTTAAAAAACAAGGAATATGATCCAGCAATATGGATCCACCACATGACCCAGCAATCTCACTTCTAGGAATATACCCTGAGGAAACCAAAATTGAAAAAGACACATGTATACCATTGTTCACTGCAGTACTATTTACAATAGCTAGAACATGGAAGCAACCTAGATGCCCATCAACAGATGAATGGATAAAGAATTGTGGTACATATACACAATGAAATATTAATCAGCCACAAAAAAGAATGCATTTGAGTCAGTTCTAATAAGGTGGGTGAATTTAGAACCTATTATACAAAGTGAAGTGAATCAGAAAGAGAAAGATAAAAATTGTATTCTAAGGCATATAAATGGAATCTAGAAAAATGGTACCGAAGAATTTATTTACAGGGCAGCAGTGGAGAAACAGACATAGAGAACAGACTTATGGACATGGGGAGAGGAGCAGACAGGGTGAGAGGTATGGAAGGAGTAACATGGAGACTTACATCATCACATGTAAAATAGAGAGCCAACGGGAATTCGCTGTGTGGCTCAGGAAACTCAGACAGGGGCTCTGTGTCATCACAGAGGGGTGGGGTGGGGAGGGAGATGGGAGGGAGGTTCAGAAGGGAGGGATATGTGTATACCTGTGGCTGATTCATGTTGAGGTTTCACAGAAAACAACAAAACTCTGTAAAGCAATTATTCTTCAATAAAAAATAATTTTTTAAAAAATCTGTGCATTTACAGAATTTTGCATATGAAAGACATTTTACCCAACATCAGTAATAAACAATTTAAATACCTAAAAAAAGATAATAGTCTTTTTTTAATGGGAAGGGAGGACCACATCCTCTACTATTATGAAGATCTGCAGACAGACAGAAAACAAGGAAGCAAAGACATAAGAGGAACTGGTGCTCTGTGCAACAATGGAAACAAACAAGGCAAATAGCGAGCCTGCATTGATGGTTGGTCAGGGAAGCACCCCTTGAAGAGGTGACATCAAACAGAGACCTGAAAATACCATCATACTAAACGCTGGAAGAATAAAAATATATGGAAAAAATAAAAAATAAAGGCTGGAAGAGTGTTACACAGGGAGGGAAGAGCATGTGCAAAGACCCCGAGAAGGAAGGGAAATTTAGAGACAAAAAGAGCTCACACAGCTGACAAATCATGGACTAAGGATTCAGTTCTACTTCTAATCCCAGTGCCCCTCCTGCATCCTGTTTAATCAGCCATTGTCTTGGATATTGAGCCTCATTTTTTTTTCCAGTTCCGTCTTCCTTTCCCTATGGTGTGGTGGATAGTGTAAACATTGCTAATAAATTCTTCTATAGCTAATGGCAACAACAACAACAAAATGATCACTCACTTTTCCTCATGATATACTCTCAAACATTTAAAAATAGCTCTCATGAATCCTGTTAAGTCGTTCCCTCTCTCAGCTGGTTAATAATGCAGACACTGCAGGCAGACTGCCTGGGTCCAACTTTTCACCTCATGGTAGTCCAGCTGTAACCTTGGGCAAGTCTAAAGCTCAATTTTCTAATTTCCAACATGGTGATGTGAGAATATCTGTTTCCTAACATTGATGTGAGAATAAAATCAGCTAATGCTGGAAGTGCCTGGACCATAACAAGCATGCAATCAATGGCCTCATATGTTCTTTGTACTAAATAGTATGCAGTGTTCCAAAATCCCTGGTCAGTAGGTTTTCCTTGTCCGATAACTCGTATCAATCTCTCTCTTAATACATGGGGTCAAGAAATGAATAAAGAAAGACTTAACAAAAGGTAAGCAGAGTTAAAAACATTTACATTAATTTCCATTATTAATTTCAAAATTGATGAAGATCCCTGCTGACACAGAAGACTCGAATTTGTTAAGGACAGTGTCTTATACTCCTTTGTATTCCCAGCATAGTGTATGAGAAACACAGCTATTAATAACTGGGGCTGGCAAACCTCTCTGTAAAGGGTTGGAAAGCAAATATTTTAGGCTTTGTGGGCCAGAGTCTCCACTGCAAATACTCAACTCTTCTGGTGTGGTGGCAAGTGGCCATAGACAAGATGTAAATGAATGAGTATGGCTGTGTTCCAATAAAACTTAATTTATGGATTCTGAGATTTGAATTTTATGTAATTTTCATGTGTCAGGAAATATTATCCTTTTTTGCTTTTCTTTCTCAGTGATTTCAAAATGCAAAAGCCATTCTTAGCTTGTGACTACATGAAATACAGTAAGTTGTATTTGGCCTGCTGGCTGTTATTTTGCTATCTTTAATCTAATCTGAAGGGAGAAAAACCCCATATTCATCTACATGAAGAAGGAAAATGACGATATTATTCCCTCTCTCTCATGTGTGTGTGTGTGTGTGTGTGTGTGTGTGTGTGTGCGCGCGCGCATGCGTGCGTCATGCCAAGTCGCTTCAGTCATGTTCGCCTCTTCGCGACCCTGTGGCTGGAGCCCGCCAGGCTCTCTGTCTGTGGGATTCTCCAGCCGAGTATACCGGCATGGGTTGCCATGCCTTCCTCCAGCGGGTGTTCACGGCCCAGGGATCGAACCCGTGTCTCTTACATCTCCTGCATTGGCAGGTGGGTTCTCTACCACTAGCACCACCCGGGAAGCCCCACTACAGACCAGGAAAAGGAAGTGTGAGAGGCAAAGCCCAGGGTGCAGGATGGCCCAGGGCAAAGCACAGAACCAGCCAATTAGAAAAGAAAAATCTCTTTGAAAGGAAGAAGAAAATGTGGTTTATGCAAGAGGCTATCCTTGTCATAAGTGCTTTAAAAAAATCATTGGTCTTTGCCAGATGTAACATTACTACTTCACCATTCAACTTCCTGGCATGGATTGGTATAATTTTGTAGTTGAGAACCTGGAAACTGGAATCTACAGCCTTTTGAATTTCAGTTCAGTCAGTTATTACTAATGTGAAGTAAAGCAATTTAGTTAACTTTTTAAATGTTCTCATTTGTAATATAGCCATAATAATAGAACCTACTAGTAAGATTGCAATATGATTAAATAAGATACGGCATTTAGAGTAGTTAGCACACTGCATTCCTACAGTAAGGCCTTTACAAATGTTAACTTTGTGGAAGGAATATATGAAGGGAAAACGTCATCAACAAGGCATATGCTATATGTCATAAAGCGCCCAGAATTGTTTCTTCAAAGAGGACCATCACATCTCCATCCTCTTTTGCCTAGTTCTTCAAGTGTGATTACGTGACAGCATAAACAGCATTGTCTGGGGAATTATAAAAACTACATATTCTCAACTCCCACCCCAGATCTAGTGAATCAGAAACTCTGAGGTTAGAACCCAGGAATCTGTATTTTAATAAGCCCCTAGGTAACTATGATGTTGGAGTTTGAAAATCAATAATCTAGGTGAAATTTGGTTCAAATAAACAGGAGCATCCTTGTAGTTATACACAGTATAGACTTCTTGATAAAAATGATTTAATGGAATTATCACAAAAAACCTAATGTGAGGAGTTTGTCAGATATTATTACTCCCAAATTTTATATAAGGACAATGTTAGTCAGTGAGGGTCAGGGAAAATAGCCAAGGTCTATATTCTAGTTTTGGGCACTTTCCACGTGACTTGATACCAAGGGTGGCAATGGGTAAGTAGGAAGGCGGGGTGGGCTTTTCAGCTCTAGATAGATGAATAGGCCACACACAACACAGAACCTTAGGTGGCTGTGATAAAAAACCATATCCCTGGGGTAGCTTCATCTATTGCCTTTTATCTGTGCATCTAAGTAGGTAAATGATGCAAAGAATAGATTTCATATCGTTTTTAAAAGACTTTTTATACTCACCTTTATCAAGTGCCAGAGTAAGTTACTGGCTTTCTTCCAGCCAAAGTCAAAGGGTTTCTTGTCTTCTATTTATTATCACACAATTGCTTTATGTATGCTTTTTCTATGATAAAAATTCAGTCAAGGAAAGATTCTGGTATGTTGCCAGCTGACAAATTTATTGAGCCTCCCTTAACCTTTTAAGTCATAATTTTACTTACTTTTGAAAAGGCACCCAAAGGACTTAAGACACAAATGTGTTATTCATGTTTACAACTAATAGCAAGATTCTTACATTTTCTAATTTTAATCAATACTACAGGCTATGTCTGTAGATAGTCTAAGACGCTCTGTACTAATTATCTGTGCAGGAAGAAATAAAATTTAGGCAGCATAACTGAGAAAAAAAAAAAAAAGAACAAACACACATCCTCAAGAGCTTGAGAACTGTGAGGAGGATCAGGCCACCCAGCCAAACCCAAACAAGACAAGGGCCTGGGTAAGCAGCACTGGAAAACCCTGAACAGAGCTGACTCTGTGTCTGGATACGGATGACAGCTGCTGCATTCAGATACAGCTTAAAAGAGCCCCTTCACTTTTGAGCTCTGAATGGAGTTCTATAGATCTCTATGTCCCAAGTTCTGTGGGATGATTAATATTTTCTATTTTGCCTGTAAAATAATGTATGGCATTTTTTAAAGTCCTATAGTCCTTCCATAAGTGAAAAGTTCTACAGAAGCCCGATAAAGCAACATTTAAACATACATAATCCTTTTCCACTTAAAAAAAAAAAATGTTCCCTTGACTCCCACACTCTCACCCAGTTACTGCTCTGCCTCTCTCCTCCCCTTCGCAGCCAAAACTCTGAAATGGTTTTCAGCAGTCACTGTTTCTACTTCCTCACCTCCCACTCATCCTTCACTCCATTCAGGCTTCCGCCCCCTCACTCCACCCAAAGAATGCTCATTAAATCCACTAGTGGCCTCCCTGTCACCAACTCCAATGGATGGTTTAGTCCTCATCTTACCTCTCCTTAAGCACTATTTTATAATGTTCAAAATTCTTTTTCTTTTTGTTAATATTTTTCACATTTCTACCCTTACTTTCCATAATGCACACTGTCCTAACTTTACTCCTACTTCTCTGGCTGCTGATTTCCTGTCCACTTTTCAGGCTCTTCCACCCCTAACCACCCATTCATTGTTGGCCCCAATTTATTCTCACTCTAATTTCTCCCCAGGGATTTAGCCAATCCACACAACTTTACTGACTGCCTCAAATGACTCTGAACATAGGCCTCTGCTCGGAGCTCCCAACTGCACATGTGCCATCTCTCCTTCACTATCTTAGAGGCAAGTTCCCCGGGCACCAGGTTGGAGTCTTATAGTTAGCTAGCCAGGCAGAGGTGGAAGGGGTAGAGATGCAGTGTTATCTGTGATCAGGAACTCTTCCAAGGACTATTTCCCCCTCACCCAGCTTCTTAGGTAGCTTCTCCCCCATTATGGGGGAGATTCTGCTCCACAGAGTCCTCCAAAGTATCTTCACTGGTTGGCTGCATCTCTGGCTCTGCTGTAATCTAAATGGAGGAGGGGCCAGTTTCTGATACCCATACTCTGACTCGGGCAACATGTCTAAGGACATCCTTAGAGATCTCCTTAGGCCCATACTTTGTGTCGTGTGGGTCATACTCTCAGCATCAGCAACGCTTGGGCCCTTTTGAATCAGTGTGTGTGCATGCTCAGTCGCTTCACTCCTGTGTCTGACTCTTTGCGACCCTGTGGACCATAGCCCACCAGGCTCCTCTGCACATGGGATTCTCCAGACGAGAATATTGGAGTGGGTTGCTGTTCACTTCTCCAGGAGATCTTTCCGACCCAGGGATTGAACCCACATATCCCATGCCTCCCATGATTGCAGGCAGGTTCTTTACCACTAGCACCACCTACATCATGCCCAGTACTAAAGTCATGACCCATTCTATGAGCTAGAAACTGATATTTCTCTAATGTCACAGGGAATGATAGCTTCAGCCATTCAGTACACAAATTAAAACCTAGGAGTCATCTCTGACATGTTCTTCTCCCTCAACCTCTACATTCAATCTGTTAACAGGTCTTGCATATTCTCTTATAATATCTCTCAAGTCAATCTGATTTTCTTTACCTCCCTGTTGCCTGTCCCAACTTCAGTGCAAGCTGCTATTAATACCCTCTCTCATGTGAACCACCCCGCAGTCTTCTTCCTGGGTCCTACATTCAACCTGGAACTCACTGAGAAAGGTCTTTGCACAATGTTAATCAGGATAGCTGCAAAAGTCCTTAGTAAAACATTTGCAAATATAATTAAGCAATATATTGAAAAAGAACTGTACATCATAACTAGGTAAGGCTTAGTCCATAAATGCAAAGTTGATTCAATATTCCAAAAATCTGTCAATGTAATCCACCCCTTAGTAGGCTAAAGAAGAACACATATTGATTGATGCAGAAAGGCATTTGACAAAATTCAATATTCGTTCATGATAAAAAATACTCTTGAATAGAGGAGGACCTCTTCAACTTGATAAAGAGCATCGTGCCCAAATCTTTGTGACCCCATGGTCTGTAGCCTGCCAGGCTCCTCTGTCCATTGGGATTCTCCAGGCAAGAATACTGGAGTGGGTTTCCATGACCTCCTCTAGGGGATCTTCCCAACCCAGGGATCAAACCCAGGTCTCCCTCATTGCAGGTGGCTTCTTTACCATCTGAGCGACCAGGGAAGCCCACAGAAAATCTACAGATAATATATTTAGTGGTAAAAGATGGAATGCTTTCCCATAAGGTTGGGCATAAACAAGGATGCCCACTAGCATCACTGTTATTCATAGTGAGAGAAGTTCTAGCCTGTGGCATAAAACAAGAAAAGGCAGTTTAAAAATATAGATCAGAAAGGAAGAAATAAAACTCTTTCTATTTGTACATGACATGACTATCTACATAGACAATTCAGAGGAATACATACATTTTTTAAAACCCAAGAACTAATAAATGAGTTCAGCAAGGACGTAGGCTATAGTATAAACATATATAATCAATTGGATCTCTATATACTGGCAATGAATATGTAGACACTGAAATTAAAAAATATAGTTTCTGGAAAAAAACAAAATATTTATGCACAAGTCTAAAAAACATGTATAGGATTCATATGCTGAAAACTACACAGTGCTTATGAAAAGAAATCTAAGAATTTCTAAATAAATGGAGAACTATGTCTTCCTATACACTGGAAGACTCAATGTAGTACCTCTCAAAAATTAGTATATAGGTTTAATGCAAATGCTATTAAAATCTCATTGTTTTCGGTTTTGTATATATAAGCAGTATTATTTTAAAAATTATAGGAAAAGGCAAAAGAACTAGAATATCAAAAGCAAAATGGATAAAGAAAAATAAAATAAGAGGAATTAGTCTACCTAATTTCAACATTTACTGTATAGCTAGAGTAATCAACACAAAGAAATAGAGGAAAACAATAGAATGGGAAAGACTAGAATCTCTTCAAGAAAATCAGAGATACCAAGAGAACATTTCATGCAAAGATGGGCACAAGGACAGAAATGGTATGGACCTAACAGAAGCAGAAGATATTAAAAAGAGGTGGCAAGAATACACAGAAGAACTTTTCAAAAAAGGTCGTCATGACCCAGATAATCACGATGGTGTGATCACTTATCTAGAGCAAGACATCCTGGAATGCAAAGTCAAGTGGGCCTAAAGAAGCATCACTACGAACAAGGCTAGTGGAGGTGATGGAATTCCAGTTGAGCTATTTCAAGTCCTAATAGATGATGCTGTTTAAGTGCTACACTCAATATGCCAGCAAATTTGGAAAACTCAGCAGTGGCCACAGGACTGGAAAAGGTCAGTTTTCATTCCAATTCCAAAGAAAGGCAATACCAAAGAATGTTCAAACTACTGCATAATCGCACTTATCTCACATGCTAGCAAAGTGATGCTCAAAATTCTCCAAGCCAGGATTCAACAATATGTGAACTGTGAACTTCCAGATGTTCAAGCTGGATTTAGAAAAGGCAGAGAAACCAGAGATCAAATTGCCAACATCCTCTGCATCATCAGAAAAGCAAGAGAGTTCCAGAAAAACATATACTTCTGCTTTATTTACTACGCCAAAGCCTTTGACTGTGTGGATCACAACAAACTGTGGAAAATTCTTAAAGAGATGGCTGTACCAGATCACCTGACCTGCCTCCTGAGAAATCTGCATCCAGGTCAGGAAGCAACTGTTAGAACTGGACATGGCACAACAGACTGGTTCCAAATCAGGAAAGGAGTATGTCAAAGCTGTATATTATCACCCTGCTTATTTAACTTCTATGCAGAGGACATCACGATAAACGCTGGACTGAATGAAGCACAAGCTGGAATCAAGATTGCCAGGAGAAATATCAATAACCTCAGATATACAGATGACACCACACTTATGGCAGAAAGCGAAGAGGAACTAAAGAGCCTCTTGATGAAAGTGAAAGAGGAGAGTGAAAAGTTGGCTTAAAACTCAACATTCAGAAAACTAAGATCATGGCATCTGGTCCCACTACTTCATGGCAAATAGATGGGGAAAGAGTGGAAACAGTGATAGACTTTATTTGGGGGGGCTCCAAAATCACTGCAGATGGTGACTGCACCCATGAAATTAAAAGACTCTCCTTGGAAGAAAAGTTATGATCAACCTAGATAGCATATTAAAAAGCAGAGACATTACCAACACAGGTCTCTCTAGTCAAAGCTATGGTTTCTCCAGTAGTCATGTATGTATGTGAGAGTTGGACTAAAAAGAAAACTGAATGCTGAAGAATTGATGCTTTTGAACTGTGGTGTTGGAGAAGACTCTTGAGAGTCCCTTGGACTGCAAGGAGATCCAATCAGTCCATCCTAAAGGAGATCAGTCCTGAATATTCATTGGAAGGACTGATGTTGAAGCTGAAACTCCAATCCTTTGGCCACCCGATGCAAAGAACCAACTCATTGGAAAAGACCCTGATGCTGGGAAAGATTGAAGGCTGTAAGAGAAGGGAACAACAGAGGATGAGATGGTTGGATGGCATCACTGACTCAATGGATATGAGTTTGAATAAGCTCCAGGAGTTGGTGATGGACAGGGAGGCCTGACGTGCTGTAGTCCATGGGGTTGCAAAGAGTTGGACACAACTGAATGACTGAACTGAACTGAACTGAGAATAAGCAAGACTGGTATTAGTGAAGGGATAGATACACAGATCAAGGGAACAGGACAGAAAACCCAGAAATATACAAATATGTCTCATTGATTTTGGGGAATCCAAAGCAATCCAATGAATGTAGCATTTCAAAGGGGAAAGGCAGAGTTTTCAACAAATGGTGCTAGAGTAACTGGATATTCACAGGCAAAAATATAAACCTCAATGTGTTTCACACTTTATTAAAAAATGGACTCAAAATAGATCACAAACTTAAATATAAAACCTACAATTTAAAACCTTTTTAGAAAAAATATGAGATCCTCAGAATCTAAATATAGGCAAATAATTTTTAGACTTGATGCCAAAATCATAATCCATCAAAGAAAAAAATTTATAAATTAAACTTCAAAAGTTAAAAACTTTTGCCCTGTAAAAGAACAGTTTTAGAGGATTAAAGGAAAAGATACAGAATTGGATGAAATATTTGCAAATCACATATCCAACAAAGGATGTATATCTAGAGTATATTAAAAGATCCCCCAAACTCAACAACAAGAAAACAAACAACCCAACTTCAAACTGAGTAAAATTCCTGACCAGATACTTCACCCATAGACAATATAAGGGTGAAAAGCACATAAAAGATACCCAATGTCATTGACCATTAAGAAAATGCAAATTAAAATCATGATGAGATACTACTACATACCTATTAAGATCAATAAAATAATAAGCTCTGACAGCCCTAAATGCTGGCAAAAATGCAGAAAAACTGGATCACTCCACAATACTGAGGAGAAACTAAAATGAAAACTAGAAAGTTTCATAAAAAATTAGATTGTTAGTTTTTAGGCAGTTTCTTGAAAAATTCAACATGCGACTGTTATACAACCCAAACAATTGCATTTCTGGGCATTTATTTCAGAAAGTATTAAAACATATTCACATAGAAACATTTACATGAATATATTTAGCAGCTTCTTCATAATACTTAGAAGTGGAAACATCCCAGATGTTCCTCAGTGGGTGAATGGTTAAACAGACTGCATACAATGAATCACTACTCCACAATGAAACAACAACAAAAATAAAAACTACTGATACAAGAAACAACTTGAATGACTCTTTAGGCAATTCCAAAGAGTGAAAAAAAGCCAGTCCCCAAATGTTACATGCATGATTCCATTTATATAATATTCTTGAGATGACAAAATTATAGAAATCGAACCAGCTTAAGCACATGCTGAGAAAAAGATGGAAGTGTGACTATAAAAATCAACATGAGTGATCCTTTTGGTGGTTGAGTCCTTTATTTTGACTGTACTAATCTCAGTATAGTGGTGGTAACACTATACTTCATTATAATAATAATCATATAGTACATTGGAGGAATGAATGAAGGTTATATGTGATCCTGCTATATTATTTCTTACAATTGCATGTCAATCTAGAATTATCTCAAAATAATGTTAAATTTAAAATATCAATCTATAGTATCTCTTCCTATTTTCAAAATATTTCAATAGCTATAATTTTTAGATTTAAAGACAAAATTAAATAACTTGGTATGGGCTTCCCTGATAGCTCAGTTGGTAAAGAATTCACCTGCAATGTGGGAGACCTGGGTTCTATCCCTGGGTTGAGAAGATCCCCTGGAGAAGGGAAAGGCTACCCACTCCAGTATTCTGGCCTGGAGAATTTCATGGACAGTCCATGGGTTCGCAAAGAGGCAAACACAACTGATCGACTTGAACTTCACTTCACTAACTTGGTATGCAAGTCCTTTTCGGCCTAGAGTCATCTGTCCAGCCTCATCTTACATTTTTCTTTTCTTACTAACTGCACTCTAGCCATACAAAACTTGAAGTTTTGAAACTATTCTCTGACTCATTGAGTCTTTGCACATTCTATTTCCCTCATCTGAAATGTTCTCATCCTTGCTTCCTACCTCCCTCTCAACCATCTTTTCTGAGCTTACTCCCGGGCTTCTTTCTTGGGAAAGGCTTCTCTGACCTACAGTTCTATTTAAATTATTTCAATAATTGTTTAAAAAAGTGTATGACTCCCTTCAGAGGGCTTAACTGTGTGTGTATGCTGCATGCATTGGCTAATGTGATTATCTGATTGATGTTTATTTCCACTATTAGACCACAAATTCCATGAGCCAATTCTCATTCACAAATATGGTTCAGAGATTCTATCTTGAAATATAGCTTTTTAAAATTAAATTTTATTTTTAACTGGAGGATCATACATCTCATGAATCAGCCATAGGTATACACATGCCCCCTCCTTCTTAAACCTCTCCCCATCCTACACCTCTCACTGAGCGCCAGTTTGGGATTCCCTGTGTCATACAGCCAATTCCTACTGGCTACCTATCTTACATATGAGAATGCATATGTTTCAATGCTACTCTCTCGAGTCATCACACCTTCTCCCTCCCCCACTGTGTCCAAGAGTCTGTTCTCTATCTCTACATCTCCACTGCCGCACTGTAGACAGGTTCATCAGTACCATATTTCTAAATTTCATATATAAGCATTAATATATACTTGTTTTTCTCTTTTTGACATTTCGTCCACCTCAGTAGAACCAATGCAAATGGGTTCTTTTTACAGCTGAGTAATATTCCATTGTATATATGTTCCATAACTTCTTTATCCATTCATCTGTCTATGAACATTAGGTTGCTTCCATGTCCTAGCTATTGTAAACAGTGCTGCTATGAACACTGGAATGCACGTATCTTTTCAAATTAGTGTTTTAGTATTTTCTGAATATACATCCAAGGAGTAGAATTGCTGGAATATGGTAGTTCTATTTTTAGCTTTTTTTTTTTTTTTTTATTAAAAATATGGAACGCTTCACGAATTTGCGTGTCATCCTTGCGCAGGGGCCATGCTAATCTTCTCTGTATCGTTCCAATTTTAGTATATGTGCTGCCGAAGCGAGCACTATTTTTAGCTTTTTGAGGAACATTCACACTGGTTTCCAAAGTGGCCGTACTACTTTACATTCCTACCAACAGTCTACAAGGGTTTTCCTTTCTCCATATCCTCTCCAACATTTGTTACTTGTAGACTTTTTTGATGATGGCCATTATGACAGATGTGAAGTAACAGGTCACTGTTATTTGGATTTGCATTTTTCTAATAATTAGTGAGGTTGAACATCTTTTCATATGCCAGATAGCCATCTGTTCAACAACCTGGTGGGCTACGGTCCATAGGATCACAAAGAGTCAGACATGACTAAAGAGACAGCATGCACACACTGTTTCTCCTTCTATTATCCATGTCTTTTAACTTCTCCCTTACATTTTCTATTAACCTCTTTCATTATATTTTGAGTGATTCATACCTGTCTTTCAAGTTACTAATTTTTAAGACCTATCTATCATTTAACTAACCTACAGAGGATGTGTGTGTTTGTTTTCAATCATTGGATTTCCTTATTCCTAGCCCAAGTAGGTCTACTCTTCTTTTCATAATTTCCTACAGAGATGACAAATATCAGTATACATTCAATTTTACAAAATTATTACACCTAGTCTGGGGTAGATATATTTATTGTTGGTAGCACACATTAAGAGGCATGGTCTATACAATAAAAATAAGGCAATTAACATAAAATCACTCCTCTACCTTTGCTACAGTGACAAAGACTTGATTGGGCCTTTCAGGATATGCACATTTTCAAAATTTACATAAACCATAAAATATAATTGGAAGGAAGATTCTGAAGTGATAATCTGTCAGAGTGCCTTGAAGTTGGTAAATGACAGGCAAGACATGTTATTTATAAAGTAGTTAAAGCCTAATTCACAAAAGTTACTAGCAATTTATCGTTCTTAAAAGGAGTGAGAAATTAAGAAATTTCTTTAATTGATACCTGGTCAAGTGGCTGTGCTGGGAAGTAATGTTAGAGTGGTAATATACAGACTCTGATGGGGCAGATGGATGGCTTATAGGAGCACCAACAATCATGATTTTTTTCTAAATAGAGTAGCAAGACAACCTCTAATTTATAATCTTAAGTGGATTATAGATAAATGAAAAAGGCCAGCAATCATATACTAAGAGTAATAAACAACACATCAAAAATCAGCTACATAAGAACTCATTTGAAGTGAAGTATCACAAAAGAAGGCATGCAGCATTTTTCTGTTCATAACCTGCTTGCAAATCGCCTGTGGTGATTTCAGAAAATACTCTCACTCTATTTTTGGTTTTACCAGACATTCCAGTTACCCAAAGTGCCCATCTGGTTTGCCATACCTCCAGACACAGGTTTAATGTCTCTCACTCTATCTTGGCTAGTTCCAGCATAATATAATCCTCCTTCAGAAGATGACTTTTGTTCCCAGTCAGAATGATGTTTGTACAGAAATGCTTGTTCTCCGGGTCATTTTTTCTTGGAGGTTTTATATCCTACCATGGTTACTAATGAAGAAACACATCAATGTAACATCAGTGTCTGAATGGGAAAGGGACCTAAGCTGATCCTGACCTTTCTGTCCAGTCATATCCCCATAAAGTTAACCCCACTAGCTTTTCATTCACTTCAACTGAAGTGAATGAAACCACAGCCGTGTGGTTCTCTGGGTTCTTGTCCCTGACAAGACTATGAGTCAGCCAGTTTTGTCCGAGGCTCCATTACGATGACCTCCAGCATCTTTCAGATGGCATTTATTGATCACAGAGTGACTGAGATGGGGACTGGGTGGCAGTTAGGTTCTATAAAGTGTATTAAGTTTCTTAGACAACAGGCAATTTGGTAGCACCTCTCGAGCCCAGATATGCTTCTGTTGATGATGAAATTAGGGGCATCAGTGGCTTGGTAGATAGATAGCACAAGCAAGTTTTTAAAATTTGAAAGACATTTATTTAAAAACTGGCTTTCCCCGGTAGCTCAGCAGGTAAAGAAACCATATGCAATGCAGGAGACACAGGATACACAGGTTTGATCCCCGGGTTGGGAAAACCCCCTGAAGTAGGAAATGACAACCCACTCCAGTCTTTCTTGCCTGAGAAATCCCATGGACAGAGGAATCTGGCAGGCTACAGTCCAATGGGTCACAAAGAGTTGGACAAAACTGAGCAACTAAGCAGCAGGACTTAAAAATTGCTTTCGAATCATTTTATTTCTATTTCCTCTTATATTTCCTGCTTATTCTGATTACCTCCTATCATACTAAACTGATATATTATAATTTTTTGTCTCTGAATTTACCTTTAGAAATATGTCCTGTTCCTAATGATAGTATTGTATTTGTTGGGGGTCCAAAACAATGGCACCCAAAGAATCCGAGAAGGTACATCAGGTTGCTATTATACCTTCCAAAACTGGATTTATCAGCCTGCTTTCATGGTGTCTCCCTGGATCATATGGACTTTTCTATTTCATGTAAAGAGTCCAATTCCAGCTGCCCATGATGTATGGGCTTTGGCCTACAGTATGATCTCTCTGAGACATTAAGCCCCAGTTCTCGAGGTATACATCAGATGTTATCCCAATTTCACTTTCTACTCAGAGTTGGGGTCTCTCTGTTTTTGCTCTTTGAAGATTTTGCTTTTATTTCTTTTTTAAATTATATTTATTAGTTTATTTGTTGTGCCAGGTCTTAGTTGCAGCGTGTGGAATCCAGTTCCCTGACGAGGGATTGAACCCAGGCCCCCTGCCTTAGAAAAGAAAGAAAAGAAAAGAAGAAAGCGAAGTCGCCAGTCGTGTCCAACTCTTTGCAACCCCATGGCCTATAGCCCACCAGGTTCCTCTGTCCGTGGAATTTTCCAGGCAAGAATACTGGAGTGGGTTGCCATTTCCTTCTCCAGGGGATCTTCCTGACCCAGGGATCAAACCCAGGTCTCTCACATTGCAGGCAGACACTTTACCTTCTGAGCCACCAGGGCAGTCCAGGGCCTTGGGAGCATGGAATCTCAGCCACTGGGTCATCAGGGAAGTCCCTACTTCTATTTCTTTAATCATATTATTATTATTATCATCAGATTTTTCTGGAATTTCTATGTGTTCAGAGTGAGAGTACAGAGTTCTTGCATCATTTCAGTTTTCCATCTGAACCAGAAGCTTACACAGATGATCCCTTGATCTCAACTGCTAGTATCAGGAAAGGAGGGACTGATTGGCTAAGAGTTAATCCAGTCCCCCTGGGACAAACAATGCTAGTAGTACCACATTATGAAGTAGAAATATGTTTGCCACCTCTGTGAATGACAAGATCAACCTCCTGGTTGTTGGGCAGATAGTCCTGTACCATTTACCACAGTGAGCTCAAGGAAGATTTTTATTATTTCTATTCTCCTAGATTTATTCATATACAAATATCAAGATGGAAAATGCTCTGTTTATTATACATTCTAAATCTGACTTGCAACATGCTCAAAAAGACATGTATCAGATCTTATATAACTTTAAAATCTTTTGCAAAATGAGGAAAATAACCATCTTTAGACATAAAACTTGGATTTTCTGATAGTTTAGATATCCATGTAACAAGAATGAGCAGCATGTTCCTATTCCTACTTGATCATTAACTAAAGTACAGAAATAACAACACAGAAAATATTCCCCTTAACAAGGTTTGCTGCAGATTTTGCTTGTTTTTCTTTGTTTTAGTCATTATTAGTAGTTTCAAAACAGCCTAAACAATTGGTGAATGGAAGAGCTGGAGTTATATGAAAGGTTCTAGTCATCAAATCGGTCATTGTCAGGAATATGATTTCAATTTAACATTCCAGAGTCCACATAAATGGGTATCACCTTGCCTATAAAAAGAAAACTCATGCCTAGAGCTGAAAAATGAGTGTTTGCCTAAGCACTTAGGTAACAGAGCCATAAACCTTGTACACATATAGAGATAACGAGATGCCTTGGGAAGCATGGCAGATATTCATCGTATTCCTAAGGGGATTCCTAAGTCTATTCACATTGGCAGGCTCTTTGCAAAGCACCTATCATTTAAACAAATTTAAGATCAACTTCTTAATATCTTATTCCTAAGAACAGAGAATTTTGTCCTCTATTTCTAACACAGCCTGTGCATTTCTTTAATAACACCTAATAGCTTCTGTCTGCTCACCTTAATTTCAAGTGTGCTTAGACAAATATACTGTTAGAAATTTAAATAAGTCAGCAATACACATCAGGCAGAGTATACATTCACTATAAGCCTGTAATAACCAATGTTTGTAGAATTATTTTATTTTTTAAAACATCTGCTCATTTGGTCCTCATGGTAATTTTTAAATTTATTTATTTTTAATTGAAGGGTAACTGTGTTGGTCTCTGTTATACATCAACATGAATCAGCCATAGGTATACACAGGTCCCCTAAAGAGAGGGTGGGACCAATGGAGAGCAGCATGGAAACACACACACTTACCATATAGAAAATAGACAGACAATGGGACTCTGCTCTATGACTCAGGGAACTCACACCTGGGCTCTGTGAAGCCTAGAGGTGTGGGATGGGGTGGGTGGTGGAGGGTATAAGGGTGAACTTTTATCATTCAGTCCTGAAAGCTCAGAAGTCTTAAAGGTATTTAATCCACTAACATCATCTCCTACTAAAATTTATTTATTTTATTGAATAAATATTTATTGAGTGAATGAAGTAGTAGAAATACTAATTTGGAGTTTCACAGACTTATTTGAATCCTGGTCCACCAACTTAATATTTTTCCAACAACAGTTAAGTCCATTAATATTTCTGAATCTCAGTTTTCTCATTGATAAATAGAAATTAATGATACTTGATTCACATATGGCTTTAATGAACTATGGGATGTGAATGTCTCTTGTATAAGATCTGGCATATGGTATGTACTTAACACAAACTTGTTGAATAACTGAATTTACAACTAAGGGTTATCTGACAATTGTAACTCCTCCATATTTAGCCTTGGGTTGGTTACAATGCTTTCAGTTTTCTTCTATGTATTTGATAATTAACAATATAAATATTCTAGCCTTGTTCTCCTTCCTGGGGATCAAGGGTTTGGCTTTATCAATATGGCCCTGAGAAGGGTCAAATATATGGAGGAATAAATTAAGTATGCTGATCTGAACACAGGTTCAAATAAATTTATTTCATGAATCAACTTCCAGCTCCTACTGGTTATCTGGAGAACTGCATTGGGAGTAATTCCAAGGACAGCTTGATTTAACAGGGGAAAAACTCCCATGTGTCTTCAGCAATAATTGTGGGTACAGGAGGAACAGCAGCCTATCTCCGCCCTACTCATAACGGGGCATCGTTATGTAAAGAACTTTTGAGCTTTGCATAGCATGGGGAACTCTGCTTAACGTTCTGTAATAACCTAAATGGGAAAAGAATCTGAAGACTAGATATGTGCTTACATGTAACTGAATCTCTTTGCTATCTGTGCTTAGTCACTCAGTCGTGTCTGACTCTGTGTGACCCCATGGGCTGTAGCCGGCCAGGCTCCTCTGTCCATGGGGATTCTCCAGGCAAGAATTACTGGAGTGGGTTGCCAGGGGATCTTCCCAACCCAGGAATTGACCCCAGGTCTCCTGTTTTGCAGATGGATTCTTTACCATCTGAGCCACCAGGGAAGCTTATATGTTAGTCCAGTGTTTGTCATATTAGGGTCCTTGGACTCCTGGGTATCTGTGAATGTCCTTGATTTCTTCATGGTAACTAACCTTAATTTGGTATTTTTCTTTCTGATGATACTAATGCAATATATACGCTGGTTTACCTGAATGAGCACTTGAGTGTGGTGCTGAGATTTTAGTTTCCACATTGGTGTGTGTGTTTATAGCCATATAGATGCCAAATAGTCCTGCTCTAATTGACTTGTGAGATCAAAAAAGAAACAGAGGAGGATTTACTAAGTAATGAAGCGTTCAAGCCAAATGAAGTACAAATGATCTCAAGGACCACTACATGGACTAACATTTCACAGTTGTTTGAATACAACACAGACAATAAATAAAAGTCCCAGGAAAACGGAGCCCTTACATAGCTCATAGTAATATGCCATGCTAAATTAAAGAGAACAATGCAGAAGCAGTTATTAGCATATAGATATTGCAAGACAATGATTTAATTTCAACAAATATCATTTGTCATACTAAATTAATGACTTCCATTTGGATTGCATTTTTTATAGTTTTGATTAATTTAAGGTATAAATCTGTTTTGGTTTAAGAGTCGTATAGGAGCTATTAATACATGGAGCTTAAATAGTTTAATCTTATGCATATTTAAGTAATACAAAAATAATTCAGTTTAAATTTGGGAGTTCTAGCATTATGTTTCTTTTGTGAAGAGTATATTACTCCAGGTTAAGAAATAGCGCTATTTTCTTTTATTCACCAATTGACATTTGCTGTTAGTAACAAAGCAGATGGATAATTAATATATTTAGAATGTCTAAGTATTCTTAATTTACTATCACATAACAAGCACAGAAGTTCAGCAAACAATCTTGAAACCCTAACATTCCAACAGAAAAAAAGTGGCCCACCTCTACAGAATTTTAAGTCCCTTTCTATTGTTTGAGAACTTAATTTGATTCATTTTCAACAACTGAAAAAGAATTGATAGTATGTAAATGATTTCTAGTAATCATATGATATTTTAGTCTCATGAAAAGCTTCACAGGTTAAAAGCCATGGTTGTAACTAAAGTTTTTTTTTTTTACAGCCAGACTACTCTGAGTCAAAATTCCTAATGTGTTATTTACACCCGTGTGACCTTGGATACGGAGAAGGCAATGGCAACCCACTCCAGTACTCTTGCCTGGAAAATCGCATGGATGGAGGAGTCTGGTGGGCTGCCATCGATGGGGTCGCACAGAGTTGGACACGACTGAAGCGACTTAGCAGCAGCAGCAGCAGCAGACCTTGGATAATATATATACTTCTCAAAGAACCTCACTAAGATATGAAAACAATATTAGTACCTATTTCAGGCTGTTGTTATGAACATTACCAGGTGATTTATGTGAAATGATCCAGAAAAGAGAGTAAAGTGTGGTTTTCTTTACTGTCCTTTTCTGTTTATGATTTGATAGAAAGTTTTCTAGACCAGGAGTAAGAGATGTGCTTCTCTGTGGCTCCCTAATATATAGTTTTGTATAGCTCATTCAATATCCCAGGTTCCTCATCTGCAATATGCGGTTGTTAATCCAATGATTTTGCTACTTTCTCATGTGGCTATATCGCTTAGTCCCCTGATAGCTCCATGGGAAAGAACATATATCATTGAAAAATAAGTCCATCCTATCTTATCTGAAATTCTGAGAGTCAGTTGTGTTTTAGAATTCAGAAATGTCTGAATTTTAGAAAGGTTCACAGTATATATACCAGGTATTAAATAATAGACCCCAGCAAGATTTGGAACAAAAACTTGTAATCAGATGCATCAATATTTCTGTAATAAAAATATATGAATAGTGATACTAAGTAGGATATATATTAAAAAAACTATAAATCACCTCATATTTGCTTATGCTGAGTGTTTGCTACTAAATGAGTTTTGTTGAAAAATTTACACAAACTTTTGGTTTTTCATAAGTTTTAGACTTTAGTTACAGATATATTTTTGTGGACCTCTGAATCTGTTGTGTCTCTCACTGTCCAGCTGCGTGAAATCAAGTTCACTCTGCCTCTACAGACCTCAGTCTCTTTATTTAGAAAATCAAAGTTTCAGTAAGATGTTATCTAGGGTTCCTTTTAAGAGTAATAGTCCATTCATTTTAAATGAAAGGAACTGTGGGCACTATTAGTTTTCACTATAGTATAACTTAACTCATTCATTCAATGAACAAATACATATCAAGACTTATTGCCCATCAGCACGTTTCTATGTCTCATGGACCCTGTGGTGAGCAATTCTGTTCTTATTGAACTTATCCTCTGAGTAGAAGGAAGGCTGACAGACAATAAGAGATAAGTGAAAAAGAACGTTTCTAATACTGATTAATGCTATAATGAAATAAAGGAGGATGGCATTATAGCGACTGATGGACAGTCCTTTTCCAGTTCATTAGTTAGGAAGACATCTGTGGAGGTGACACTTGAGCTAGGATCTGAAGGATGAAGAGTCAATTCCATGAAAATCTAGGGGTAGAGCGTTCGGAAGGAAGAGATGGCCGAAGCCCAAAGACACGAAATAGGCCTGTGGAGCTGAAACATAGGAATCTAAGGAGAGAGTGGCAGAAGGTGAAACTATAGGGAAGGGTAGGGGCAAGACTATGTTAGATTTTGCAGGTGATGGTAATGAAAGGATGAACGAAATCAAACTTTTGCTTTAAGAATGCTCATATAAGACCTAATGATTTCAAAAGACCTAACTCAAAAAAGAGAAACTTTAGCTCAAAAAGAGAGAAACTATAGCTCAGAAGAGAGAAACTTCTATTCTGTCTCAAGGAAAAGTTAAAATGATAATAGAATGCAATGATATCAAATAAAAACTTTAGTGAAAAATCAAATCGAGAGTCATAAGAAATAAAATAAAAGCAATCAATCATGCATTGATTGGGGTGCTAAAGTAAATTGCTTCCACTCATCTCTTAGACCATTGTATAGAAACAAACCATAAATATTCTTCATCAGCAACGATATTAGAATAACTCTCCAGCAGTACATATTCATGTATTATAGGTTAAGTCTAAGATTCAGACAAACAAAAGGAAAAATAAGAAGCAATATTACACTGGAAAGATATGGATTTTAAACACTGGAAGACATCACTTAAATTCAACGTAGAAAACTTATCTTCTGCTCTTAATAACACAGAGCAATTAATTCCTTTCTAAAAACATTTTATTGTCCAATACTAGTATTTATTGAATCACATCAATTCCACTCATATAACACTAAAAAATCATGAAAAATAAAACAGATTTTTAAATGGTCAAAACTCAAAAGATGGGGGCTATCATTGTGAAGCTCTATAAATGAAGCAGAGTTCACACAGCTTAGAAGAGAAACTGACATTCCAGAACCTATTGTTTACAGGATCCTATCTTCCCTAGGGTCACGTGGTTGGCAAGTGACCAAAAGACCAGATTCAAGCCCATCTCTGCTCTGCCATAGTTCCTGAAGGAATCCCCTATACAAAGCTTTTCCCAGAAATCCTGGGATTTCTTGAATTAACTTAACTCAAGGAATTCAGACCATGAATCTAGCATTGTTCTCAGCATTATAAGCAAGGAAAACAAGCTAGAGTACCTAAACTCTAAAACATTTAAAATTTGAGGCAATAGGGCTAAAATATATGAAACAATGATTGATGCAATCTCAAATACATTTGAAAGCTTAAAAATATGACTGTGAGTAAAATGAAGATTTAGACTCCACTTTCTACGCTATAATAGCAACTGATCTTATCATATGCCTTTGCTTAAAACAAAAGAATAATGTATTTTCTCTCTTACAAAGACACAGTAAAAATCTTTCCAATCTGTGTTGCTATTGTTGTTCAGTTGCTAAGTCATGTCTGACTCTTTGCAATCTGTACACACCAGGATGAAGACACCCTGATAATATATTTAAGTTCTAGTAATAAAAGGATATGTCAGCATCCTTACCACCTAAAGACCATAAATAGCACAGCCTGCTCAGTCTCCTGAAAGATGTTCTGAGAGTTCAAACCCAATTCCATTAAGCACTAGTCCCAACCTGATTTATATATGATTAGGAGATACACGTGTCCTTGAATTGTCCTCTCCCTAAAAAAAATTAATGAGCTGGTAAGGCAGCTCCACACAGCACCTTTCAAACCTTTTCTTCTATCTTAATTTCTCTCTCTCTCCTACTTACATTGTCTAAAGGGAGAATAATTTTATTTATATATACACTGAGCTCTCAACACTAACTCAAATGGATTGCTCCAAAATCCATCCGAGAACTTGACTCAGAGATCTATTTTGCAAGGTAATTCACTTATGGTCTTCCTCAAAGTCTAAATTTTGGCATGATGATTTATTCATATTGAAGGGAACGAAAACAAACAAATAAGAAAGATGCTAATTGTTTCCTCCCCAAGGCAAAAAATTCTTTTATTTACTTTTTAATCATGTACTGAGACTAAGACACATTTTCTCATGCATTTTGCCTCATAAAGAAGTTTCCAAATTAGAAAAATCTAGTCTCAGAACTAAAAAAAAAAAAAAAAAATCACTGATTCTCAATGTAGGCACTATTGCCAGTTTGGTCAAGAAAATGTTTCATTGTGTAAGTTGGTCTCACATATTTGAAGGGTACTTATTTTCCTTGGGCTTTATCCACTAACTACCAAGAATGTCTCCAGTCAGGGTGAAAATACACCACTCCCTTCCCACCTTCAACTGCACAAGGTTGTAATGACCCAGGTTGAGAACCATTACAACTACCTAATTCAGAAATAAAGGAATAGAGACTAGGAAACATTTGATGCTTTGTTCAAAGATACAGAGCTAGTAAATATGAAAATGTGACTTTCCATTTAATGTTCTATTTTTCTCTGCAGAGAACTATTTCATAAAATCAAACATACAGAGTGAAATGATCTCTTGGGATGTAATCTGTCTAAGACTGATTCTACCCAGAGACATAATTCAAATTAAAAATATAATCTTCAAAAACTGATGAAAACATGTGACTTTTCACTGACTCAACGGACATGAGTTTGAGCAAACTCCAGGAGACAGTGAAGGACAGGGAAGCCTGGCGCACTGCAGTCCAGTCACAAAGAGTCAGACAAGACTTAGCAACTGAACAATAACAAAAGTAACCTATTTAAAATTAGATTAATAATGAACTGGGAAGAGTGAGAGAGCAAGTAAATATAAGTTAGAATATTTTCTTGGACTTTAAGTAGGTGTGTGAGCTTAAATTACACTATTTACATGATTTCTCCAGACTTTAGTTTCTTCATACTAAAATGACACATTTGAGTCATATTATTTTAAAGACTTATCCTCTGTTGGAAATGCCTTCCTTTATTCAAGTCTGTCTTAAACTATACAAAGATAATTAAGTGACTTTCATACTCTTACAAGACCCCTCTATTTATACAAATTTTTCTACTACAGACAAGGAGTAGTTTTCTGGTAAAACAAATAACCTGGAAAACAAGACTATATCATGTATAGCCAATAGTACAATTTATTCCTTCATCAAACATTTGTAACTATGAGTGTGCTTTACTGTTGCATGTTGTAGGCATGCATAGGAATTAGATACTTTCACTGATATCAAGGAAACCATAGCCTGATCAAGAGGTTTTATATATATATATATATAAACAAATTACTATAAGGCAAAGAAATAGGCATTATAATTATAAATATAGTTATTATACTAAGCAATACATTGTACTTACCACTAAATATTTATTTGCTGATTAAACAGATATATCATACATCATTATGAATATGAAATACTAAAATACTTTAGAAAGAATAATATTCTGGTTAATAAAGAATTTAAGGTGATACAATATCAAATGAGCATTTCCCCCCACAACTCCTGCCTGCTAACGTGAGCATAAAAATAATAATAATTATGGGTTTAAGAGTCAGAAAAAACTTGGATTGAATTCTAGCTCTCCCATTTAGAAGCCAAGTGGCCTTTGACAAATTCCATCACACTTGCAGCTTGTATCATCATTTTTAAAGTAAGGAGAATTGTTGAAAGCAATAAATAAAGTCAATCATATAAAGTGACAAGTTCACAGAATGTCCTTATAAATATTAAGTATCTTTCCTTTTTCAGTGTGGAAAAATTTAGCCTTTCTTGTGCCTTCAGTAGCAGCATTTTTATGGAAGATTTTATTTTCCAAAAATACCTGTAATCTGTTTTTGTCCCACATGCTCTTGTAGAATCTTGCCATTTTCCTATTAAGGAGTCTATGTCCCCTCCTCTTGAACTTGGGCAGTCCTCTGTGACATGGCTCAATTAATAGAATATGATGAAAGTGATTCTATATCCCTTTCAAGACAGTCTTACAAGGAGAGGTAGCTTCTGCCTAGCTTGCTCACCCTCTTGGAGTATGTATCCTTGGACCCTAACAGACAACACATAATATTTTAGATGCCCTGATGGAGCTATGGTGCAAAGACTGCATAGAGAAATTACATAAACTTAGAAACAGCAAAAGAACCCAAGCCTGAAAAAGAACTTCAACAACCATTTTCTAACTTTCAGATAAAAATGTTCCAGACCCTAATGTTATAACATAGGGTTATAACATATGTTATAACATAAAAATGTTCTCATTGTTATTAACAGTCTAAGTCAAAGCACATAACAACAATAAGGATTAAACAGCTCTTCTCAGCTAATAAATTGAAAATTATCAGTGAAATTGCTTTAAATAATAAACAATAGGCATAAGTGAAAACCTGGAGAATAAAACAAAAATCTTCAAATATAAAAGGAAAGCAATGCCCATAAGAGAAAAAAAGAATTTTGAAACAGAATTGTAAGTTTTCTATCCTTTAGTTACTATGTACCTTGCAGCTATTTTGTTAAGCTGTATTTACTATTGTTTTAGAAATGCAATGAAAAATATAAACTAATGTGAAACACTGAAGATAACATTTATGCAGGCAGAAGTAGGGAAATACTGAATTAAGAAAAAATACCCATGTTGTTACATTATTAAAAGCTTAAAACACTATTACTAGAGCAGGTAATTTTTCTCCTAAAAAAAATTGGTGGGAAATACACTAGAAGTTTATTACTCATGATGTCAGCACTTTTGCCTAAATTAATTTATATATCAAAACATGGCTTCTCCTCAAAATACAGGACTCCAATGTCAAGAAATCTAAGTATTTTCAATAAAACAAATAACAGGAACATCTATAGTAAGAATGGACTGGGAGAAGTTTAAAAAATTACAAATTTAGGAATTAGGCTAAAGTTTAAATTATGGCTTCATTCAATGCCATCTGTGTAGCTTTGGGCAAGCAGCTTAACTTCTCTCAGACTTAATTTTCCACATAAAAGCAGTAAAATAATACCTTTACTCAACAGATTCTTGTAAAGAGTAAGTGGAAAATATATAAAGTTCTTAACACAGAACATAGTACATATTTGGAGCTCAATGTTTTAGTTCCTTTCAAGCTATCTCTATAGACGCAGAGCTTTTAACTCAGGAAAGACTACGTATAACTTAAAGGTGACTTTAAGGGGCTTCCCTGGTAGCTAAGCTGGTAAAGAATCCGCCTGCAATGCAGGAGACTCTGGTTTGATTCCTGGATCAGGAAGATCTCCTGGAGGAGGGCATGGCAACCCACTCCAGTATTCTTGCCTGGAGACTCCCCAAGGACAGAGGAGCCCAGCTATGGTCCATGGGGTTGCAAAGTCAGACACAACTAACCACAGCACAGCAAGAAAAGATGATTTACTTTCACCAGAAATTTACACTGTGTCTCATTCACCAGTGAAACCATCTGATCCTGGGCCTTTTTTTCCTGTGGAGAATTTTTGATTACTAATTCAGTCTCCTTACTTCAAAAGTTCTGTTCAGATTTTCCATATTTCCTAATGATTCAGTCTTAGTAAGGTGCATGTTTCTGGGAATTTAGCCATATCTTTTAGACTATTTAGTTTGCTGGCACAATAGTCTCTCATGCTCTTTTGTATTTCTCTGGTATCAGTTGTCATGTCTCCTTTTTCACTTATGACTTTAATTATTTGAGTCTTCTCTCTTTATTTTTACCAAATACTTAAAGAAGAATTAAGGCAAACCCTTATTAAACTCTTCCAGAAATTGAAGAGAAGGGAACACTCTCAGAATCATTTTACAAGGTCAGCACCATTCTGCTTGAAAAGCAGATAATTATACTACAAGGAAAAAAAAAAAACCTACAGTCCAATGTTCCTGATCAGTATAGATGCAAAAATTTTCAACTAAATACAAGCAAACAAAATTCAACAGCACAATAGAAGGATCACACACTATGATCAACTGAATCTTATGCAAGAATGGTTCAGCATATGCAATCAATATATGTGATATGTCACATTAATATAATGAAAGATAAGAATCATACGGTCATCTCAATAGATGCATAAAAGCATTTGGTAAAATTCATACCCTACCATAATATAAACACCCAAGGAATGGGGTATGGAAAGAATATACCTCAACATAATAAAGCTCATATATGACAAATCCATAGCTGACATCATACTGAACAGTAAAAGGTTGAAAGCATTTCCTCAAAGATCAGGAGTAAGATAAGGGTGTCCATTCTCACTACTCCTCTTCAACATAGTACTGGAAGTCCTAGCGAGATCAATCAGACAAGAGAAATGTTTAAAAGGCATCTAAATTGAAAAAGAAGCAAAATTTTCCTTCTCTGCAGATGATATGATCTTATATAGAGGAAATTCTAAAGATTTCATCAAAAACTATTAGAACTAATAAGCAAAATCAGTTAAGTTGTAGGACATAAAATCAACACACAGAAACCAGTTGTACTTCTACTAACTAACAATAAATGCCTGAAAAAGAAACAAAGAAAACAATTCTGGGCATTTATCCAAAGAAAATGCAAACATTAACTTGAAAAGATACATGCATACTCCATTCATTGCAGCATAATTTACAATAGCTAAGACATGAAAGAGGAGAGTGAAAAAGTTGGCTTAAAGCTCAACATTCAGAAAACCAAGATCATGGCATCTGGTCCCATCACTTCATGGGAAATAGATGCAGAAACTGTGGAAACAGTGTCAGACTATTTTTTTGGGCTCCAAAATCACTGTAGATGGTGACGCAGCCATGAAATTAAAAGACACTTACTCCTTGAAAGGAAAGTTATGACCAACCTAGATAGCATATTAAAAAGCAGAGACATTACTTGGCCAACAAAGGTCAAGGCTGTGGTTTTTCCAGTGGTCATGTATGGATGTGAGAGTTGGACTGTGAAGAAAGCTGAGCACCGAAAAATTGACACTTCTGAACTGTGGTGTTGGAGAAGACTCTTGAGAGTCCCTTGGACTGCAAGGAGATACAACCAGTCCATCCTAAAGGTGATCAGTCCTGGGTGTTCACTGGAAGGACTGATGCTGAAGCTGAAACTCCAATGTTTTGGCCACTTCATGAGAAGAATTGACTCACTGGAAAAGACCCTGATGCTGGGAGGGATTGGGGGCAGGAGGAGAAGGGGACGACAGAGGATGAGATGGCTGGATGGCATCACGGACTCGATGGGCATGAGTTTGAGTAAACTCCGGGAGTTGGTGATGGACAGGGAGGCCTGGCGTGCTGCGGTTCATGGGGTCGCAAAGAGTTGGACACGACTGAGCGACTGAACTGAACTGAACTGAACTAAAGACATGAAAATAACCTAAGTTTTCACTGACAAATGAACACATAAAGAAAATATGGTTTATACATAAAATAGAATATTACTCAGTCATAAAAAGAAGGAAATCTTGACATTTGCAACAACCAAGATGGACAATGAGAGTACTGTACTAAGTGAAATGAGTCAGACTGAAACACAAATGCCATATCATCTGAATTACAAGTAGAAATCTAAAAATAATAACAACAATAACAACCAAGCTCACAGATACAGAGAATAAAATCTTAAAAGTTCTCATCACAAGAATATATTTTTGTAACTATGTACGGTGATGGATATGAACTAGACTTACTGAGGTGATCATTTTTCAATATACACAAATATCCAACTATTATGCTATACACCTAAAACTAATATAACATGTTAATTATAATACCTCAGTTTTAAAAAGAAAATAATACCATTCACAATATCCTCAAAAACAATAAAATAATTAAAAATAAATTTACTCAAGGAGGTGAAAGATTTATATACTAAAAACTACAAAATTTTGATGGAAGAAATAGAAAGCAAAAATAAATGGAAAGATATTCTGTGTTCATGGATAGGAAGAATTAATATTGTTAAAATGCCCATACCATCCAAAGCAATCTACAGATTCAATGCAGTCCCTATTAAAATGCCAATGGCATTTTTCTGAAATAGAAGAAACATTCTTAATAACTGTATGGAATGACAAAGGACACTGAATAGTTAAGACAATCCTAGAAAATAAGACTAAAACTGGACTGCAAAGTTATAGTAATCAAAGGTATGGTAGCGACATAAAGACAGAGACACAGACCAATGCAACAGAATCAAGAGTGCAGAAATAAACAATAATCCCTTGTGTATATGGACAATATCTATTTGACAAGGGAGTCAAGAATACTCAATGGGAAAAGGATAGCCTCTTTAATAAACGGTATTGGAAAAACTGGATAACAACATGCAGAAGAATAAAATTGGACCCTAATCTTTTACTCCTCACAAAAATCAACTTAAAATGATTGTATACATTTAAACATAAGGCTTGAAATCATAAAACTACTAGAAGGAAAATATAAAATGAGATCATTGATGTTGTCTTGGCAATGATTTTTGGATATGATACCCGAAGCACAAGCAATAAAACCAACACTTAATAACAAAGTAAAAAACTTCTATACAACAAAAGAAATAATCAACAAAATAAAAATACAGCCTACAGAATGGGAACATTATTTTCAAATCATGTATTTTATAAGGGGATAGTATCCAAAATATATAAACAACTCATACAATTCAATGGTAAAAAATTAAATCAACAATTGATTTAAAAATTGGCAGAAGAATAGACATTTTTCCAAAATAATAATAATAAAACTGAGTAGTCAACAGTATTGAGGGAAGTATGGAGAAAAGGGAATACTTCTGCACTGTTGATGGGAAAGTAAACTGGTATAGCTATTTTAAAAAACAGTACGGAGGTTTCTCAAAAAGTTAAAAGTGGAATTACCATATGATTCCGCAACTCCATTTCTAGGTATATATTCAAAGGAAAGAAAACAGCATATTGATATATCTGCACTCCTATGTTCATTGCTGTATTACTCACAATATTGAAAATATGGGGAAAAAACGAAGTGTCCATAAGTTCAGTTCAGTTCAGTTGCTCAGTCGTGTCCTACTCTTTATGACCTCATGGACTGCAGCACGCCAGGCCTCCCTGTCCACCACCAACTCCCGGAGTTTACTCAAACTCATGCCCATCGAGTCGGTGATGCCATCCGGCCATCTCATTCTCTGTCGTCCCCTTCTCCTCCTGCCCACAATCCCTCCCAGCATTAGGGTCTTTTCAAATGAGTCAGTTCTTCACATCAGGTGGCCAAAGTACTGGAGTTTCAGCTTCAGCATCAGTCCTTCCAATGAATAGTCAGGGTTCATTTCCTTTAGGATGGACTGGTTGGACTTCCTTGCAGTCCAAGGGACTCTCAAGAGTCTTTTCCAACACCACAGTTCAAAAGCATCAATTCTTCTGTGCTCAGCTTTCTTTTTAGTCCAATGCTCACATCCATACATGAGTACTGGAAAAACCATAGCTTTAACTAGATGGACCTTTGTTGGCAGAGTAATGTCTCTGCTTTTTAACATGCTGTCTAGGTTGGTCATAACTTTTCTTCCAAGGAGTAAGCATCTTTTAATAAGCAGATAAATAGAAAAAGAAGGTGTCAGGTACACACACACAGTGGAATATTACTCAGCCATTAGAAAGAAGGAAATCCTGTAACTTGAACCAACATGGATGGACCATGAGGGCATTACACTGAGTGAAATAAGTCAGAGAAAAAGACTATATGATTAACACTTACGTATGGAATCTAAAACCTAAGTTTATAAAACAGAGAGTAGAATGGTGGTTGTCAGGAACTGAAAGGGTGGGAGAAATAGGGATATGTTGGAAAAAGGTATAAACTCCCAGAAGATAAGTAAGTTTGGGGGCTGTAAGGCACAGCATGGCAATTATAATTAACAATACTGCACTTATCCTTGAAAGTTGCTAAGAGAGTCAATCTTAAATGTTCCCACCACAAAAAAGAAACAGTAACTAGTGTGGTCGTGTTGGAGTTAGCTAATGTTAAAGTAGTAATAATTCTGCAATATATAAGTGTATGAAATAAACACACTGTACACCTTAAGCTTAGACAATGTCATATGTCAGGTACATCTGAATAAAGTTTGGGGATTGGTGAGAGGGAGAAATAAAAAAAAAATAACAACAATGTTTATAGCTTCACCTGTGATATCTTAATTCAATCCCTCTCTCCAGCACTCTGGAGAGGCACATGAGTCCTTTCCCCCTATACTGCACATGACTCTACCCATGTGCAAGGGAGAAATTCCTACCCAGACATTAATAATGCAGTACTTACTTTCTTCTTTCTTTGGTTTTTCAGCTTAGATTCCCATGAGAGATAAACAAGTAAGTAAAAGGATTTATACCCAAAAGCCTTACTCTGAGTTCTAAGAGCTCTTGGCTCCATATATCTCTCTTAGTGCACCCCAATCCTGTCTAGATTCCATAATCAGCACTCTCGAACTCTGTGTCAGGGCTACTCTATGCTGTTGGAGAAAAACCCATGAATGAAAATCAAGTAAATTCAATAATTCATTAGGAATTGCACCAGAATTAGCCCCTGCCCCTGCCAACTTCAGTGGGGTCTCCATCACTGACAAGGGATCCTGAGTCTTCTATTTCAGGCATTCTCCTGTACTTCTCAGAAGATGAACTACACTCTTTGAAGTTATAAGGCAACTTCCTGCTTCCATACATACATATCCATCCACACCCACAATTGTATGTAAATCCTTTCTTCTGGATTCAGAACAATGTTATCTATCTTCTTCATTCAGTTCAGTTCAGTTCAGTCGCTCAGTCGTTTCCGACTCTTTGCAACCCCATGAATCACAGCACGCCAGGCCTCCCTGTCCCTCACAAACTCCCAGAGTTTACTCAGACTCATGCCCATCGAGTCCGTGATGCCATCCAGCCATCTCATTCTCTGTCGTCCCCTTCTCCTCCTGCCCCCAATCCCTCCCAGCATCAGGGTCTTTTCCAATGAGTCAACTCTTCTCATGAAGTGGCCAAAACATTGGAGTTTCAGCTTCAGCATCAGTCCTTCCAATGAACATCCAGGATTTATCTCCTTCAGGATGGACTGGTTGTATCTCCTTGCAGTCCAAGGGACTCTCAAGAGTCTTCTCCAACACCACAGTTCAGAAGTGTCAATTTTTCGGTGCTCAGCTTTCTTCACAGTCCAACTCTCACATCCATACATGACCACTGGAAAAACCATAGCCTTGACCAGGTGGACATTTGTTGGCAAAGTAATGTCTCTGCTTTTTAATATGCTATCTAGGTTGGTCATAACTTTCCTTCCAAGGAATAAGTGTCTTTTAATTTCATGGCTGCGTCACCATCTGCAGTGATTTTGGAGCCCAAAAAAATAAAGTCTGACACTGTTTCCACAGTTTCTGCATCTATTTCCCATGAAGTGATGGGACCAGATGCCATGATCTTGGTTTTCTGAATGTTGAGCTTTAAGCCAACTTTTTCACTCTGCTCTTTCACTTTCATCAAGAGGCTTTTTAGTTCCTCTTCACTTTCTGCCATAAGGGTGGTGTCATCTGCATATCTGAGGTATTGATATTTCTCCCGGCAATCTTGATTCCAGTTTGTTCTTCTTCCAGCCCAGTGTTTCTCATGATGTACTCTGCATGTAAGTTAAATAAGCAGGGTGACAATATACAGCCTTTACGTACTCCTTTTCCTATTTGGAACCAGTCTGTTGGTCCATGTCCAGTTCTAACTGTTGCTTCCTGACCTGCATACAGGTTTCTCAAGAGGCAGGTCAGGTGGTCTGGTATTCCCATCTCCTTCAGAATTTTCCACAGTTTATTGTGATCCACACAGTTGAAGGCTTTGGAGTAGTCAATAAAACAGAAATAGATGTTTTCTGGAACTCTCTTGCTTTTTCGATGATCCAACAGATATTGGAAATTTGATCTCTGGTTTCTCTGCCTTTTCTAAAAGCAGCTTGAACATCAGGAAGTTCTCGGTTCACATATTGCTGAAGCCTGGCTTGGAGAATTTTGACCGTTACTTTACTAGCGTGTGAGATGAGTGCAATTGTGCGGTAGTTTGAGCATTCTTTGGGATTGCCTTTCTTAGGGATTGAATGAAAACTGACCTTTTCCAGTCCCGTGGCCACTGATGAGTTTTCCAAATTTGCTGGCATATTGAGTGCAGCACTTTCACAGCATCATCTTTCAGGATTTGAAATAGCTCAACTGGAATTCCATCACCTCCACTAGCTTTGTTCGTAGTGATGCTTTCTAAGGCCCACTTGACTTCACATTCCAGGATGTCTGGCTCTAGGTGAGTGATCACAGCATCATGATTATCTGGGTCATGAAGATTTTTTTTGTACAGTTGTTCTGTGTATTCTTACCACCTCTTCTTAATATCTTCTGCCTCTGTTAGGTCCATACCATTTCTGTCCTTTATTGAACCCATTTTTGCATGAAATGTTCCCTTGGTATCTAAAGACAGTTAAAACTTTTATTTTTTGAAAACTGATTATTTTTTAGCCTCTAGTCAAAATAGTGTCAGAGGACATTGGTAATGCTTAGGGAAATCACCAATAAGGCTGAACATGACTGAAATGAATATGTGCCAAAGTTACAAAAGGAGCAAATGCCAAAATCAAGTGTAAACTGACATTGTTCTTCAGACTGGCATATTTAAAAGCCTGTCCTTTTGTGCCATGGTCCATTTTACCACTGAAAATTCTTCATTGTTTACAATGCCCACATTCATGTACCACTTTACAATTTGATAAATTCAATTTTCTAAATACATTATCCTATTTGTAGTCATATAGTTTAACAGTTTATATTGCAGTCCAACATTTAATGTTTAATTATAGAAGACTATCAAAACCACAAAATTCTATAAAGCAATTACCCTTCAGTTAAAAAATTTTTTAAAAGACTCTAATAGAAAACGCATTTCTTTCAGCGAGAACCTGAACCATGGCATTTTTTAAGCCACCGCCACTCGCTGTGCTGAGTTGCCGTTTTCAACTGCCACCTTTCATAGTCTGGAGCGTTAATTACTTGACCTCAAAACACATGTAAGACATTGTCTTAAATTCATAGGGTGGTGAGAGATCATGCTTGATAAAAGGGTGGAAAGAATATAATTCACAAATTCTGGCAAAATTTAGGTCTCCAGCTTCAATAAACTTTTCCAAGTAAGATTATGAAGCTCAAAATGCAGAGCTTGGCATTCAGAAAACACTAAGGAGGTATACTAAGTAACTAGCTATTTTTCTTCTATGTCAAGAATTTTTCTCCAGTCTTGACCAAATGTTAAATGGAACTCCATACCATGAATTTACCTCTTGATAATCTTAAATTCAAAACTCTTTTAACACTTTATGGTAACTTATCTCATGGAAGAAGTATGGAGTAACAATGTTACTTTATTGACTCTATGAAATGAACTAGAATTATGAATTAAAAGTAGCTCTGAAAAAGTATATTGTAATGAAAAAATTAAATTTATGATTAAAAACCAGTTTATTTCAGAAAGTAAATTTAAATAATAAAAAAGTTTAAAAAAACTACAGGTAAAATAAAAAACTACAGGCAAATATCATTGCTAAATTACCATGTTGTTCTTACTGAAATTAATTCAGGATTATGTCACATAATAATTACATTGTCAATGATTTCTATTCTTAATAGCCCAAATTCTAGAAGCTAGGAATATATAACTTGTGTTAATATTCATTTCTTTGACATTTACTTCATTATCAGTCTCAGGCAGTAAGCTTCACTCAGGACAGCAATCTATCAAAACTGAGTGTTGAACATTTACTGTGCTGTTGTACTATTTTTCCCTCAATCTCTTAACAGTTCACTCCTTTTCTCACCTCCTGTTCTGCAGCCTCACAGAGATGGATATCTAGTGCCTTAATCTCTTCACTTTCTCTCACTTTACAGGTCCCTTTTGATCTTTTCCTTCTTATCTGGCTTGAACCTAATGGCTTTTCATTTGAACTATTGTCTCACAAATATCTTTGATTCATGTTAGTTCAAATGTATCTGCTCAGCAAAGCCCAAACCTACAGATGAATGCTGTAACTGCTCTTTCCACCCAGATGCTGAACTTTTATGGGAAAGGGAATCACCCTATTCTGCTAATAGTAAATTCTACATAGTCTTAGCTTTCATAACCAGTTGGGCACTATCTTTATCAGCTTTCTCTCTCATTTCCCTCAAAACAAACAAACAAAAAAAGGTTTCTAAATCATTACCATCATCTTCCCCCAAGTCTTTAATCACCATACTCGCTCATTTTGACATGCTAGAAAGTCCTCTCGCTCGCTGAGAAAACTTGTGGTCATTAGCTGTGTTCTCTCTGCACACACACACACCACTCAGGCCTGGAAAGCTAACGGATGGCCACAGTCAGCCTCATCCTACTCCCTTCCATCTTTTCTTCTGTACTCCTCTGCCTCTCATATTAGAGGCTGGCAAACTATGGCCCATGAATCAAGTCTGGCTTGCTGCCTTCTTTTGTAAATAAAAATTTTGAAAGTAGCATGCCCATTTTTTTTAACATATTATTTATGGCTGCTTTTATTTTATAATGACAGACTTGAGTGGTTTCTACAGAGACAACATGGCCTGCAAAGCCTAAAATATTTATTATCTAGCACTTTATGGAAAGTTTGCTGCCCTCTGATTTACAGAGTCAACATCTTCCTCTATCTGGATCTTTTTATTTAGCCTAAAAATATGGCCCATCTCTTTTCTCATCTAAAAGTGTTTGTTTGGGGTAGGGGAGCACTGGCTCAAAGTCTCTACAGTGAAAGTGAAAGTCACTCAGTCGTGCCTGACTCTTTGCAACCCCCTGGACTATACAGTCCATGGAATTGTCCAGGCCAGAATACTGGAGTGGGCAGCATTCCCCTTCTCCAGGGGATCTTCCCAAACCAGGGATCAAACCCAGGTCTCCAGAATTGCAGGTGGATCCCTTACAGCTGAGCCACAAACACTCTGCAGGCATACACCAGTTTCTCTCTTCCCTTTCTAAAGAAACAAAGAACGCTCAGGAAGAGCAGCACATTCTCTTCCTTTACGTTTTTCACTTGTCCCTTTGCCAGGTAATCTGACTTTTGCCCATACTCCCTTTTTTAAATTAATCACACAATATTAATGATGACCTTCTACAGGTCAAGCTTAAAAAAATTAATTTTAATAACCCATCTTTAGGTATTTTCCCCTTAAAACTCTGTGACCTAATATTCTTAACAAAGAGTGCTTATCAGGGTCATCTCTACAGCATCCACACCTATGTCACAAACTATAATTACTCTTTACTTCATTTTATTGCCTCTCAGGTAGGGATTAATAATACTATTCCAATTGGGGAAAAAGTAGTCAAGTAACTGGAACAAAATCCTGCAGAAAATGAGAGAATACCTACCCTAGATAACTGTCAATATATAATCTCCATCCTCACCATATAGGATGCAAACACTTGCCCTTGCAGAATACATCCACCTTGACCACTCACTCTTCCTTCTCTCTCTTCCGAGTTACTGTCATCAGTTAACTAATAAAAAATAAGAAGAAAAAAACTGACCAAAGGAAGTCTAGGACATCTTGGAGAACAAGATTTCTTTTCCATTATCTCCTGGAATGAAGAATAACAACATGCTGCTGCTGCTGCTAAGTCACTTCAGTCATGGCCGACTCTGTGCGACCCCATAGATGGCAGCCCACCAGGCTCCCCCGTCCCTGGGATTCTCCAGGCAAGACACTGGAGTGGGTTGCCATTTCCTTCTCCAACGCATCAAAGTAAAAAGTGAAAGGGAAGTTGTTCAGTCATGTTCAACTCTTAGCGACCCCATGGTCTGCAGCTTACCAGGCTCCCCCATCCCTGGGATTCTCCAGGCAAGAGTACTGAAGTGGGGTGCCATTGCCTTCTCCGGAATAACGACATATAAGGAACAAAAAGCCTTGTTTCTCTTAAAAAATTGACACTCTTATAGATTAATGCCATACATGTATTTGGCAGAGATGTGAAATACCTTACCAAGGATCTAGATAATTAATCAAAATGTTCACTCCTCATAATGACATTTGGTCTAGGATATGTTCATAAAAATTAAATCTCTATACCAGTAACACATGCACACTTATTTTATATGTGATTTCCATATTTCTCAAGTTGAAATGAGAGAAGGCATAGTGAAGAAACATTATGTGCTTTCTTTTAGGGTAGGAAGGTAGATAGTCAGTAGGAAATTGAGATGAATAATCAAAATTTCTATTTCTCATGATATTGATTGGTATAGGATATGCACACAGAAATTTTCTATTAAAGTGGCCATAGAAACAAAAAAGAACACACAAATATACAAAACCACTGACATATCAACCAATAATTTACATCTAGGTAAGAGGAAAATATTCTCTTTATATTTTCTAAATGGTGAGAACAGATTGAGTAACTATCACTATTGACATATGCTTTGACTTCTAAAACAGAACAAAATCAAATTAAAAAATCTGGTGGAAAGACACATATTTCAACTTCTACTCTGTATCTATACCAAAGCTATGTGAATCTGTGCCTCTAAGTAAGTCACCAATCTCACCGAGGAAAATTCTTTAATAAGAGTAGATCAGATTTATACCCTGTCCATACCTCTGCCTTCCAGTCTTTCATTCCCAAAATCATAATTTTATTGGGATACTTTAACATGCATCATTATGCTCTGTTGATCCAAGCAAGTAAACTTAAGACTTAAAGAACTGTAACAATACAATTAATAAGACAGATTTAATAAAAAAAATAAATTTTTTTATCCCACAGGAAACATCCCTTCTTTTAACATATTCATTGAACTCTACTAAAGTTTATTACTTGTTAGACCACAAAAATCAGTTATTTTAAAATGTAAGACTCATAAAGGCAATATTCTCTGATTGCAGGACTTCCTAGGTAGTGCCAGTGGTAAGAACCAACTTGCCAGCACATAAGGAGACATGGGTTTAATCCCCGGGCCAATTCCTTGAAGATTCCTTGGAGGAGGGCATGGCAGCCCACTCCATAGAACCCCTTGGACAGAGGAGCCGGGATGACTAGAGAAGTCCACAGGGTCACAAAAAGTTGGGCATGACTAGAGCAACTTACCATGCACGCACAGTAATTTAAAAGTGAAAACTAACAACTAATACATGGGAATAAAATTAAACAATGATAACCTTTTCAAAATGAAGAAAAAATTTGAAACATTATTAAAAACTGTAACTTTGTATGATGACAGAAAGTAACTAGATTTATCACCATGATTATTTTTTAATGCATAGAAATAAATCAACATGTTGCATACCCAGGAACTATCATTGTATCACAGATAAATGTTACTTCACAAACCAACCAAATAACTCTTAGAAAAAGTGACCAGATTTATGGCTAACAGAGGTGGGGAGTGGGGTGTATGGGAAATTGGATGAAGGCAGTCAGAAAGTACAAACTTCATGAAATAAGTAAGTACTAGGGATGTAAAGTACAAAATGATAAATATAATTAACACTGCTGTGTGTTATATGTGAAAGTTATCAAGAAAATACATCCTAAAAGTTCTCATCACAGATATTTTTTCTAGTTCTTTAATTTTACATCTATACTACATGATGGATGGCCACCAAACTTACTGTGGTAATCATTTCATGATGGATGTAAGTCAAATCAATGTGCTATACACCTTAAACTTATACAATCCTGTATGTCAGTTATATTTTAATAAAACTGGAAGATAAATATTATATAATAGGAAATAAAATTAATATTTCAGGCCATTTAGAAAAACCATAAAAATGGGAATATAATGTATGACCTTTATGGAATTCTTTTAAACACAGTCAGAGATAAGTTAATAGGCTTAAATGATTATTTTTTTTAAAAAGAAAGTAAGATGCATTTATATTAAAATGTTAAAAAAGGCACTCAAAATAAAAATAAAATGAAAAGAAGAAAATCCCAAAAAGAAAATCAGAAACTAATGGGAACATAGAAAAATGATAAAGAAAGAAAGCACTTGGTTCTTGGACTAGATAATAAAACTGATAAATGTATGGCAAATGTAATCAAGACCAAAAAAAAGATCATATGTTTCAGCACTAAGGAAAAGAATATAACCACAAATGCAGAAAATGATATGTAAAACTATAAGAGAATTGTGTACATATTACTGTCCCCATAAATATAAACAACAATAAATGTAAAGTAGGTATTTTGTCACCAGATTAAAGGCTTGTGTTTGAATGCAGACAAGACAGTGCAATAGTTACATAAACTTAAATTCCCTAACTGCTGTAAACCACATTTTATCCATCTATAAATGGGAACTTAAACTATCTAAAATAAATAGAAATGTTTTGAAAAGTATTGCTTATGTTATTGTCATCACTGCTGTCATGACCTCTTCATCCTCACTATTAATACTATCTCTGATTAATGCTTAATATGTATCTAAACAAGTTAAAATATCAAAGATTTGCTTTTCTTCAACCAGGCTCAGAACAGGCTGTTTACTTTATTATTAATTTTTCACTGAATTGCAAGTATTGGCAACATTCATTACTTCAATAACATATACTCTGGGCCAGGGGTGGGGCAAGTAGAATCTTACCTGATTTACAAGACCAATAAGCGTACATAATGTAGTGCTTTTAGAGTTATGTAATTGTCATTAAATAAATACACAAGCATCACACCTATGAGAAAATGAAGAACCTGAGGTAAATAAATTTGATACCAAAAAAGTCAGGAGTGTTTTTTTCTCATTTTTATTAGTAAACAGGAAGGTCTCATATAAACCTCTGAGATCTGAAAACAAGAAGAGTGTTGTCCTTTTAAGTTCATAAACCATAGAATGAGGCAAATAGAAAACCATTAGACTGGATCATATGAAATATAGATACACAGAAAATAAAGGTTGAACACCAAAAAATTGATGCTTTCAAATTGTGGTGCCGGAGAAGACTCTTGAGAGTCCCATGGACTGCAAGCAGATCAAACCAGTCAATCCTAAGGGAAAGCAACCCTGATACTCATTGGAAGGACTAATGCTGAAGTTGAAGCTCTGAAACTTTAGCCACCTGATGTGAAAAGCCAACTCACTGGAAAAGACCCTAGTGCTGGGAAGGATTGAGGGCAAAAGGAAAAGGGGACAACAGAGGATGAGATGGTTCGATGGCATCTCCAATTCAATGAACATGAACTTGGGTGAATTCCGGGAGATGGTGAGGGACAGGGAGGCCCGGCATGCTGCAGTCCATGGGGTCACAAATAGTTGGACATGACTTAGCAATTGAACAAAAACTATACACATACATACATATATATATGTATGTATATAGTTTTCCTTTGGGTTGTAATGCAGGTTATTACTGTAACAGCTACATTAAGTGAAAAAGTAAGATGTAAAATTAAATTTCCAACTTCTGATATTCTCTTATTTTAGGCCAAAATAATAATCACTAGCTTAAAACTTGTGTAATGGAGTCCATCAGGGGCAAAAACAGCTTGTTTTATAGCATAATTGCAAAATGCCAAAAATAAAATACCATTGACCTTTGAACAAAAAGAGGATTACGGGTACAGACCCTCCATACAGAGCAAAAGGGGGATTAGAGATGCTTGTCCCCCTCACAGCTGCAAATCCATGTATAATTTATAGTCAGCACTTCTCCTATACAGGCTGTCCATATCTAGGGCTCCTCATATCTCTGTTTCAGAGTTCATAGATTCAACAAATCACAGGTCAGGTAGTGCTATAATATCAACAATTGAAAAAAATTCACATATAAGTGTATTCATGCAGCTCAAATCTTTGTTGTTCAAGGGTCAACTGTAAAGCAAAAACCCACAAAACAAAAACTGGTAACTATGCCTACCCATCTTCTCGGATTAATCTATTTACACATTATACACACCTTACGTTCATTAACACAGTAAATATTTACAGCACACAAAAGAATCCAGAGCTTAAAATAAATACAGAAATAAACAGTCTTCCACCCTCAAAGAACTCACTGTCTGAAAGTTCAGAGGAAGAGTATAAAGATGAACAATTACAAAACTATATGATAGATGTATGCTTTATCTATACATCTATTCTGTATCTATGACAGAGATACACAGATAATACTAGTTATTTATTGAGCATCAACATAAATTGCTGGACACTTTATAATTTTTGACATCCTCTTTAAACCTTTCTGTTAAGGTTTAAAGGTTTAAAAGGTTCTGACCATTTTACAAAGATAGAATTGAAGTTTATGCAGTTTAGATTGGTAAACTGGTGAAGGCCTGATTAATGTTTTCATTAAATTGAGAAATCTAAGAAATTATCAGCTTTTGAAAAACAGAATGCACTGGTCTAAGGTTCTGAACTTGCCACATCTTGGCTTCTTCTTCTGAAAGCCATCGCTAATTAAATTGGTCTCATTGATTTCATTAAGTTTTGGGGGAGATCAAATATGGTAATTTACGACAAAGTTATTGAAAAGTAGACAATATTACACCACTTATAAAATGAGATACAAGGGTACAGAGATGAAGGTCTGCCGGAGTTTTAGAATCTAATAGGTCAAGCAACCAAAGAACCCGGAACTAGTACAGGATGGGAAATGAATCTGAAACAATCTTACTTATGTAAAACAGTTTAAACATTCAGCCTTTGCAAAACAACCTCAAGGTAAATGGCACTGAAACTACAGTTTTTCTATTTTATTTGTGCTAGAGTAACAATTAAAACACAGACCAAGTAGAAAACTATCTGATTTTCCCCTCTTAATTCAATCAACGAAGACAAGGAATTTACATAATGTAGACCCCCAAAGCAAAATTTTCCTTCCATGGTACATTCCTGAGCCCAAAGAAAATGAATAATTGCCTTGACTCCTCACTGCATCTTGTCTATGCATCTACCATCTGCTTTTAACATGCAGAAAGAGTCACTCGTAGTAAAATAAAATCATCTAAGAGCCTTATCAGTGATTTTTTTCCCTCTCTCTTCCTGTTGCCACCCTCTCCACACATTAGTTTAAGTCTCCTGAACTTACTCTCTTTGGAACCCTGACTTTGCTGCAAACATTTCACTCCAAGTTTTGTTTTAGGCTTCCTTAACATATTGTCATACATTCAGGTCTCTCAAAATGTCTGCAGAAGGATCTGGAGATACTCTTTCCATGGGGCAAGAGCATTCTGTCAAAACAAATTATACACCAGAAACTAGAGAAATAAGAAAAATTAGACAGCAAAATATACCACTGATTTAAAAAAAACAACAACAAAATAATGCTTACTCAATTTCATTAAGTCATTATCATTACTTCGAAAACCACCACAGTACTCACATGCAAGCAACTTTCAATTATTCAGTCCTAAATTAAGTCCATATTTAGTTGTGAATTAACAATCACTGAGAAACATTTTAAAAGTAAATGTGTTCTGTAACTGTTGCCGGATTTTCCACTGTGTACAGAACACACAGATATACACACACCCACTGTACCATGACGGTACCACACCTTTTGTATATTTAAGTATACAAGGAGTATTGGCAAATTCATTTAATACAGAGGACAATAAGAAATTTCTTCCCATTGATGCTTCAATTTTGAATACATAATACTGTTGACATCTGGCCTCAGGCCCTGACTAGAACAGTTATCATAAAAAATGTTGTTGGAGTTTAGCTTTCCTCAGTGAAATGTTAGAATCACAAAAGTCTAGTGAAGCTTCATATGTGATTAAATGCTAATAGTTGTAACTGAGGCCAGACCACTAAACTAAGATCATGGCATCTGGTCCCATCACTTCACGGGAAATAGATGGGGAGACAGTGGAAACAGTGTCAGACTTTATTTTTTTGGGCTCCAAAATCACTGCAGATGGTGATTTCAACCATGAAATTAAAAGACGCTTACTCCTTGGAAGGAAAGTTATGACCAACCTAGATAGCAGATTAAAAAGCGGAGACATTACTTGGCCAACAAAGGTCCATCTGGTCAAGGCTATGGTTTTTCCAGTGGTCATGTATGGAAGTGAGAGTTGGACTGTGAAGAAAACTGAGCGCTGAAAAATTGATGCTTTTGAACTGTGGTGTTGGAGAAGACTCTTGAGAGTCCCTTGGACTGCAAGGAGATCCAACCAGTCCATCCTAAAGGAGATCAGTCCTTGGTGTTCATTAGAAGGATTGATGCGGAAGCTGAAACTCTAATACTTTGGCCACCTCATGTGAAGAGTTGACTCATTAGAGAAGACACTGATGCTGGGAGGGATTGGGGGCAGGAGGAGAAGGGGATGACAGAGGATGAGATGGCTGATTGGCATCACCGACTCGATGGGCATGAGTTTGAATAAACTCCGGAAGTTGGTGATGGACAGGGAGGCCTGGCGTGCTGCGATTCATGGGTTCACAAAGAGTTGGACACAACTGAGTGACTGAACTGAACTGAACTGAGGAAAACTATAAACTTTATTAAAAGACACAAAATATGTAGAGACATAACATGTTCTTATATAATATTAATACAATTAAAATTTCCCTCATTACCAATTTAAAACATAAAGCTAATTAAATTCTAATTAGAATTGCAAAAATACTGGACAAAATCATTCTAAAATTCTTAAGAAGAATAACTGTTTGGTAACTGCAGAGGACTTCTGTAAAAGTAGACGAAGAAGAGGGTTTTGCAAATTTCAATATTAAATCTTACTCAAAAGATACCTTGCTTAACTAGTATGGAATGAAGGTATATTCATAGAACAAAATTTAGAAATAGTTCCAAATGTAGGTTGGGATTCAATATATGATTTGATATGAATTCCACTCTGGACTGTAAAAAGATGATTTACTCAATAAAAGTTTTAAACACACATGGCTATCTATTTGCTATCGACAAAATAAGATACTTCACACTTAATTCAAAAAGAAATTTAGGATGATTTAGTGATCTAAATGTAAATAATCAGACAATAAAGATTTTGGAATAAATGCCTGAAGATATTTTTATAACCTTGGTGGCATAGAAGACTGTCTTAAACATAATTAGAATCCAGAAGCCAAGAGAAAAATTAAAATGTACACATTTGACTACATAAAGTTAAACTTTTCTGAGTTTAAAGTAAAAGGCAATAAAAATCAGGTCAAACTACAAATAAACTGAAAGAAGCTACTTCTGAAACTTACAGTCGCCCAAAGGTTCAAAATAGTAAGAGTCCTAATACCAAGAGCAGTGCAATTTAGAAAAGAATACTCTAGAAAAACAGACAAAAGATATGAACAAAAATTCTGTAATAAAGAAAGTGTGGATCCCAAGCACAATTATAGCAAGATATGTGAATTACAATACTATAGTACTATTTTCACACTTAATAAAAATTTTAAAAACATTAGTTGCATCTAGCATTCTGAGAAATGTGTATAAATAAAAACTTTCATAGAGCTTTAAAGTCTTATTGAAGGACAATGTGATAGTATCTTTTAATATTTGAAAACAAGTACACTGACCTTGCAGTTTCATTCCTAGGAATATGCTTTATGAAACATTTTCCTATAAGCACAGAGCTGTAATTCTAACTATGTTCAATATGATATTGTTCCCAATAGCAAAGCATTATAAATAATATGTGTTCACTAATGGAGAAATGTTTGAATAAACTGCAGCTTGTCCATATAAAATAGTAGGTAGCTACAACTAAAAGAAAGCAGTAGGACTAATGACTTAAGAAGAGGTCTATGATATAATAAATACATGAATAAAAAGAGAATAGCAAATCTAGTATGATCATGTAAATTTTAATTTTTTTTTTTTTTGCCAAGAGTATATCTAGTGAAGGACTGGAACATAAAACTGTATACAATTTGAAGACACATATGATATATACATACCTTAAAAATAATGTTGTTAGTAGATGGAAACTATTAATGTCAGAGTATTGAATTATTTGCATATATTCATTTTTCTTTATCCAGAAGCAGTAGACTTAATCAAAAGTTATTAATATTTACTCCTCTAACAGGGACAGCAAATACTTTAGTATTAGCTAAAAGGTCTTAAAATTATCAGAGTTAAGGGCAGGGGCAGCACATCAAAGTACAAAGCAATTAGTTGTTCAAGTTTCAATTTGTTGAAGAAATAAACATCTACTAGGAAAAGAAGCTTGAGATCATTGAAATTCACCAAGTTACCACTAATTTTTTTTAACAGGTCCAAGATGATCTGGGGGTTCAGTCGACATTGAAGAAACATCTGCTGTGAAGGGCCATGGTTAAAGTCAGAACCCTTATGCTGTCTGTGGCAGATGATCTGAAGACTGAAGAATCTGTGCCCATTCAATATTGCAGGTAAACAATGCAGGGCTTATCATGCATTCACATTTCTTCACTGGCAATTACAAGACAGAAACACAGAAAGGAGTGCTCTAACCTCCAACAGAACTTTAGATTGCAAGATGAAAGAAGTCTGTTGAAACTGTTAAGAGACCTACACAAAATATAATTGTCTAATATGAGATTCAGGAGCCAGGTCTAGAAAATATCAGAAAGGAGAGTCAAGTTACCTACATTTGTTAGGCTCCTGCAATATGTGAGGCACTGGATTGTAGGTGTATGTTTATCTTTTCATTTGATGCTTTTTAAAGGTTCACTTACTCGTGGATCAGGGAGGTGAAAGGGTATTTTTGTTTGCTTATTTATTTTATTGCATAGGTATGTTAAGTTGGTAAATAAAGGATATTCTTTTTTTTTTTTTAGTTTGTTTTGATGTTCCATTTCTACTCACTAGTGACTCTTTTGTCTAGCTAACTCATTAGTTTCATAGTGTACTCCTTTGCCTTTCTTGGAATTTCTAGTATTCTATGATGTCACCTACTAATAATGCTAAGTTTCCTAATATTTAAAAGTTATACTGCTTATGCCATTATTATGTCTTTACTGCATTAACTGCAATCATCAAAGCAATGATAAATAATAGTAGGAGTGATCAGTTTAATTTTTTCTGATTTTACTGCTAAGGCTCTAAAAGTTTTACAGCTAATTCTACAGTTTGTTGTTGTGTTAAATAACTGGTCTTCATCACAGTGAAAAAGTTTCCTTTAATACTGTTTTACATCACATTTTTTTTAAGAATCAAGAATGGTCCCTTTTTAACTTTTTAAATGTACTTGAGTATGTAGTTGTTTCACCTTTCTTATTTTTAATATTGTGTTTTTTGTTTTCATAATGATTTGCTAGTACCTTTATATTTTATGTATTTTCCAAAATATTTACCAGTTTTACTATTATTTATATTTATCATATGTTACTAGTTGTTCACTTTGTTTCATTTATTTTCTCTTATTGATTTCACCTTACACTGATATTTACTAATTTTTCTCATAGTTCATCTTTATTCATTATTATTTCTTTTCCTTTTTAGTTTAAGTTTAACTTTATTTTCAATTTTTCTTTTTTAAGAGTAAAAGCATTTGTGTTTGTGTTTACAATTTTCTCTGAGAGCAGCTTTAGCTATACCATAAGTTCCTACGTAAAGTGTTATCCTTTAAGATTTCTGGGTAATCTATAATTTCAGACTTGTTTCTCTTACATTTTTTATATAGTGGCTATTTTTTAAAGTGTTATTTCATTTATTAAGGCACTTTGTATATTTCTTTGTTTGGGACTTTGTATTATTTTATTTGTTATGCTTTTCCCTTTGGCCTTGAAATCAAATTGATCAGACAGTAATATTGCTTTTAGTTTGCTATTACCTGATATGTTACTTGCCTACACTTTTGTTAGGGAGGAAATATTATGCCATTTTCTTTTAGATAAGTTTATTTGTAAACAATGTATAGATGAATTTTATTTTCTAGACCAATCTTAGAGCTTATCCTTCCTTCCATAGGGTACTAACTCAACCCACTCAGATTAATTTTGGCAACATACATGATGCCTTTATCTTTTTTCATATTATATTCTTTTATATTTGTCTTTTTATCCTTTCTTTTTTCTGCTTCCTTGCTTTTGTTAGATTCTTCTTAAGTATTCCTTTTGTTTTCCATTATAGTCCAGGAACTGTACCATACATCTCACTTAACTATAAGTGATCTTTATTCTTTTAGTCATCATATTAAACCTGTGGTCACAAAGAAATAAAATAGTAGCCACACTTCTCTACCAGCTGAATACCATTCCTCCATTTCCTTCACCACCCAACTCTTACTTCACTAAAACAATTTAGAATTGGTGTCTCTCTATATATTTTGACTTTCGAGAAATACTTGAAGCAAACTTTCTTGAAGCTATACATATTTCTGAAAATAAAATGTGATTAGAGCAATTCCTATTGTTTTGGAAAATGCTCTCAAGTTTATCAATGCTGAAATAGAGCCCTACTTTCGTCCTAGTGTTCATTCATTGTTGTTCCAATAGTAATAATGCAGGAGAGTACACAGAAGAATCTTCCAGATAATTTCCTTTCAAACTTTTCAGTTCATCATTCATTTTCACCCAAACATTTTCTGTTTGTTTCCCTTCCATGTTTTATGCAGTTTGTTGAGTCTTTTCCTTAACTATGTAAAGGGAAGCATTATTCATAACTTTCACAAAACCAACATTGTATCTTTCAAATAATGAATTCTAAAAAAAGAAAATCACTTGAAACATCTTGTTTGAAAGATAAATATTTGCCAAATAAGAATGCAATCTTAAAGCAATTCTCAATGATTGTCTGCTTGATGCTCAGGTTATATATTATTTCATTAGAGTATTACAATCTTTCTACTTTGTTCTTCTTTATCATTAAATAACTAAAAGCAAGACTATTCAAAACTTCAAACATGTTTTATCTAAGAGGCATGAAATTATAATACTCATTTCATCAGAGGCACTATTACTAGCTATCCATTTAAGTGATTAAAAGAAATTATACTCCACCATTTCTAATTTTGGGCTTCCCTTGTGGCTCAGCTGGTAAATAATCTGCCTGCAATGTGGGAGATCTGGGTTGGATCGCTGGGTTGGGAATATCCCCTGGAGAAGGGAAAGGCTATACACTCCAGTATTCTAGCCTGGAGAATTCCATGGACTGTATAGCCCATAGGATCACAAAGAGCCAGAAATGACTGAGTGACTTTCACTTTATTTCTAATTTTAACCACCTACACGGACGTGTGTTTTAAAAATAAGTTTAGAGAAAGCAAAGATGAAAGAAAAAACTGGATGAAGACCACACAGTGAAACAGTCAGAAGGAGGCAACCCCTGCTTACTTTTAATTCAGAGAGTGATGGGTGAAGAGATGCCTCAACAGCCTACTCAGGATCAAATTCATCACAAGGCTATCTCTAATGCCTTAAGAGCATCTGGCATCACATGCCCTACCAAATATGCTAATAATCGAACAAAGAAAACTTTCTGAATTTCATACATTGCATGCCAAATGGAAAGAAAATCATGCCTGATCCTACAAAATGCAAAAGCAACAAAAACAATACTACTTACATGTGTTTCAGTGTACAAATCTCCCAACAGGTAAACACTAACTGGGTTGTGAAGAAAATTATAAAATAAACAATTGAGGTTATCTACTTCATTACCGCAAAGAAATCCAGGTCTGTTAAATTTTAGTATTTTCAATGGAGGGAGGCAAGTTTCTCATGAAAAGATTTCACTTGAAGACTCTGATTAAACTACAGAGAATATCTCTCGAAAACCTCTCGAAAACCATTCTTAGTCAGAGACATCCCCCTGGAAATACAAGCTGGTATGTGTTCCTTATTACATTTCAAACAGTACATCCTTAAAAAAAAAAAAAAAACAACTTCATACCAGCATTGGGGAAAAGTTAAAGAGTAGAAAATAATTTTATAAAACTGAGATCACCTCTTTGCCAATCGACAACATCATTGCTTGATTTTGTGGTTCAGTGGTGGTTTACTTGCTAAGTTGTGTCCTACTCTTATGACCCCATGAACTGCTGCCCACCAGGCTCCTCTGTCCATGGGATTTCCCAGGCAAGAATACTGGAGTGGATTGCCATTTGCTTCTCCAGGGGATCTTTCTGACCCAGGGATCAAACCTGCATCTCTTGATTCTCCTGCACTGCAGGTGGATTCTTTACCACTGAGCCACCAGGGAAGCCTGATTTTTGTTGTTACAGTCCTCAAATCCTGTGACAACTGGAGACTCAGCCGTTTAGGGAGTTATAGGAGGCAAGAATATACAATGGAGAAAAGACAATCTCTTTAACAAGTGGTGCTGGGAAAACTGGTCAACCACTTGTAAAAGAATGAAACTAGAACACTTTCTAACACCATACACAAAAATAAACTCAAAATGGACTAAAGATCTAAACATTAAGACCAGAAACTATAAAACTCCTAGAGGAAAACATAGGCAAAACACTCTCTGACATAAACCACAGAGGATCCTCTATGACCCACCTCCCAGAATATTGGAAATAAAAGCAAAAATAAACAAATGGGACCTAATTAAAATTAAAAGCTTCTGCACAACAAAGGAAACTATAGAAAAGTGAAAGTGAAGTCACTCAGTCGTGTCCGACTCTTTGCGACCCCATGGACTTTAGCTCAACCAGGCACCTCCGTCCATGGGATGGATTCTCCAGGCAAGAATACTAGAGTGGGTTGCCATTTCCTTCTCCAGGGGATCTTCCTAATCCAGGGATCGAACCCAGGTCTCCTGCATTGCAGGCAGATGCTTTAACCTCTGAGCCACGAGGGAAGCCCAAAGGAAACTATAAGCAAGGTGAAAAGACAGCCTTCAGAATGGGAGAAAATAATAGCAAACAAAGCAACGGACAAAGAATTAATCTCAAAAATATACAAGCAATTCCTGCAGCTCAATTCCAGAAAAAAACATGTCCCAATCAAAAAGTGGGCCAAAGAACTAAACAGACATTTCTCCAAAGAAGACATACAACAAACACATGAAAAGATGCTCAACATCACTCATTATCAGAGAAATGCAAATCAAAACCACAATGAGGTACCATCTCACACCAGTCAGAATGGCTGCTATCCAAAAGTCTACAAGCAATAAATGCTAGAGAGGGTGTGGAGAAAAGGGAACCCTCTTACACTGTTGGTGGGAATGCAAACTAGTACAGCCACTTTGAAGAACAGTGTGGAGATACCTTAAAAAACTGGAAATAGAACTGCCATATGACCCAGCAATCCCACTCTTGGACATACACACCAAGGAAACCAGAACTGAAAGAGACAATGTACCCCAATGTTCATCGCAGCACTGTTTATAATAGCCAGGACATGGAAGCAACCTAGATATCCATCAGCAGATGAATGGATAAGAAAGCTGTGGTACATATACACAATGGACTATTACTCAACTATTAAAAAGAATACATTTGAATCAGTTCTAATGAGGTGGATGAAACTGGAGCCTATTACAGAGTGAAGTAAGCCAGAAAGAAAAACACCAATACAGTATACTAACACATATATATGGAATTTAGAAAGATGGTAATGATAACCCTATATACAAGACAGCAAAAGAGACACAGATGTATAGAACAGTCTTCTGGACTCTGTAGGAGAAGGCAAGGGTGGGAAGATCTGAAAGAACAGCATTGAAACATGTATATTATCATATGTGAAATGAATCTCCAGTCCAAGTTTGATGCATGAGACAGGGTGCTCAGGGCTGGTGCACTGGGATGACCCCGAGGGATGGGATGGGGAGGGAGGTGGGAGGGAGGTTCAGGATGGGGGACACATGTTACACCCGTGGTTGATTCATGTCAATGTATGGCAAAAACCACTACAACATTATGAAGTAATTAGCCTCCAACTAAAATAAAATTTTTTAAAAAAACTAATAATAATAATAAAGTCTGTTTCTACTCACAAAAGAAAGAAAGAAAGAAAGAAAGAAATTTCTCCAGTGAACTCCACACAGACTCATAACTGTTTGACCTTGGAAGAATCATTTAATCACTCTGAGCTTCAGTTCCTAAATATCTAAGGGAAAACCATTTGAAATATTTTACTTAAAGGATGAATATATGGCAAATAAGAATGAAAGAGTAAGAGCAATACTTAATGAGTATTTCAAGTTTAGATGATGAATTATTTGACTGGAATGCAAGAATCTTTCTATTTTTTACTTTATCAGTAGATAAGTGAAAGATTTTTTTTTAATCAAACATATTTTACCGTGGTAAGAAACTTTAATTCTCATTTTATCAGAGGTTTTATTCTTCACAGATTTTAGTTTAATTGATATGAAGGACTTTGGAGGTTTATTGTTTCCATCTCTAGGCACAGGAGAAAGCCCTTGGGTCCAGCCAATATTATCCTGAAGAATAGCAGATGTCCTCAGTTTTAGGCACAGAACTAAAGATGCAGAAGCAAAATATTCTTTGAGTTTTCAGGTCCCAAGGTAAACAGTATGAAGCATGATGCTGAATAATCTGATGGTAAATTGGTAAATAAGAAAGGTAAGCCAAGATGAAATACCAAGAGTATTTTAGATAAAGAAGTCAAGGCAGGAAGAGATATTTTGAAAGCAGAAAGTAGGTGTGGAGCAATGTCCAGGGAGAAGTTAAAATTGCAACAGGAATATGTTCTTGCCTTTTCCAGGCCTCCTTGTGATCTACACCTTGTGATTCCCCTTTCCTGACGCTTTAATTTCACTGCTACCTTATGGTCAAGTTTCTGCCTTTAGAGGTCATCAATGTACTTCTACTTCCCAACTAAAGAAGAAATACCCCTTGCAGTAACCTTAATAAGAACTTCTTATCTCCAATTATCCATTTATTTCCCTTGGTTATCCATGGTTTGTTTTTTTTTATTATTATCACTGGAATTCTACGTATATTAGGGCATCTGTATTTAAAGTAAACTTCTAGGCCTCAAGCCAAAAGAATCTGTTTCAATGAGGCAGCCACTAGAAAAATAAAAAGTCTCTCTGTCGATATGATATTTTTCTTTCTGTCTCTCACAAAATACAGAAGCTGCTTTAGTGGCATATCTGCCTCTTCTTCTAATCCTGGCCCTGTAGTTCTATATGATGGTTTAGCTAATAGCAGTCAGCCAGGTAATCTTTTGCTCTACCTGTTTAAAATACTTGGCTAACCTCAGAGATAAATGGATTTTCTTAGATCTGGTTGGAATCTTACAAATATTTTCAGAATCAGCAAGTAGGCGGTGTTGATGGGAAGCCAAACACTAACCCCTTTATCGATTTACTTACTTATTTTAATGGCGTATAATTGCTTTACAATGCTGCGTTCATTTTTGTTGTACAAGAAAGTGAATCAGCCATATGTATTCACAGATCCCCTCCCTCTTGAGCCTCCCTTCTACCCCCCTCCATCCCGCCCCTCGAGGTCATCACAGAACTCCAAGCTGGGCTCCCCCTGCAACCTTTTTGAAAGGTGTTAGTCACTCAGTCATGTCCAGCTCTGTGACCCCATGGGATGCAGCCCGCCAGGCTCCTCTGTCCATGGAATTCTCTAGGCAAGAATACTGGAATGGGTTGCCATTCCCTTTTCCAGGAGTCTTCCCAACCCAGTGATTGAACTCAGGTCTCCTGCATTGTAGGCAGATTCTTTACTGTCTTATCCACCAAGGAAGCCCCTACAACTCTGTTAAATAGCACTATTTCTTTGCAGACAACACCAACCAACCAGCTCACTCAAACATTATCTGTGTAAACTGACCCTAAAAACTGATCAGGATCTGCAAACCCCAAAATGGTCATTATCATAAAAATTTTTTAATTGGACTTGATAAGGTAGCTGTCAACCTAATAGCTTTGATTAATCTAACAGTGTTGTCTTGAATTTTGCTAAGCTCTCATGCATATTTGGCTTCCAAAGGTGTAGTACAATCTTAAAGTAAATTTCATACTCTTCTTGAGCTTTTTAAGTCTTTTTGAGAATAAAGAAGGTTTTGAAATAAAAAGTTGATGATTAGAAACCAGGTTTAAATATTATCTCTGTCATTTTCTAGTTATTTGTTATTTGCCTTTTTCTGTATGATTTACTGCACTTGATATGATAATCTCCAGGTCCATCCAGTGTTGCCATAAATGGCATTATTTCTTTCTATTATGGCTGAGTAATATTTCACTGCACATATGTGTATATTGGCATTATTTCTTTCTATTATGGCTGAGTAATATTTCACTGCACATATGTGTATATTATATATACATATACATGTGTATATATACACACACACACATATATATATATATATATATATATATATCTGCATTCATCTGTTGATGGACATTGATTTGATGGACATTTAGACTGTTTCCATGTCTTGGCTATTGTAAATAGAGCCGGTGTGAACACAGGGGTATGTGCATTTTTTTGAATTAGAGTTTTGTCCAGATATATGCCTAGGAGTGGGATTGTAGAAGCATAGAGCAACTCTATTTTTAGTTTTTTAAGGATCCTTCACACTGTTTTCTATAGTGGCTGCCCCGATTTACACTGTACTAACAGTTTACAAGGGTTCCTTTTTCTCCACACTTTATGTAACATTTACTGCTTGTAGACTTTTTAGTGATATCAATTCTGACTGGCATGAGGTGTTACTTCATTGTAGTTTCAATCTGCATTTCTGTAATAATTAGCAATATTGAACATCTTTTCATGTGTCTATTGGCTATCTGTACGCTTTCTTTGGAGAACTGTCTATTTAGATCTGCCCATTTATTTATTTATTTTGCTTATTTTGTTTGGTTTGCTATTAAGCTGTATGAGCTGTTTGTATATTTTGAAAATTAATTCCTTATTGGTGGCATCATTTGAAAATATTTTCTCCCAATCTATTGGTTGTCTTTTCATTTTATTTATGATTCTCTTTACTGTGAAAAGATTTATGTGTGACTCAGTCCCATTTCCTCAATTTTATTTCCATTACTTTAGGAGATAGAGCCAAAAAAAATATTGCTACAATTTATGGCAGTGAGTGCTCCACCCCTGTTCTCCTCTGGTAGTTTTCTGGTCTCACCTTTATATCGTTAATCCATTTTGAGTTTACTTTTGTATATGGTATAAGAGAATGCTCTAATTTCATTCATTCACATTCAGCCTTTCCCAGCACCTGTTATTAAAGAGCGTGTCTTTTTCCCCACTGTATATTCTTGCCTTTATCACAGACTGGCTGACCATAAGAGGGTGTGTTTCTTCCTTGGCTTCCTATTATGTGCCTTTGCTCTCGATGTCTGCTTCTGGGCCAGCACCACACTGTTCTGACGACTGTGTTCTGAGGTGCAGTATTTAGTTGGGAGCATGATTCTTCCGGCTCCACTCTTCTTTCTCAAGATTGTTTTTGCTATTTGGGGTCTTTTGTCTTTCCACACAAAGTCTGAAACTTTTTCTTCTAGGTCTGTGAAAAATGTCATTGGTAATTTGACAGCAATTGAACTTAAATCTATGGATTGCCTTGGGTAGTATGGTCATTTTAACAACATTGATTCCTTCCATCCAAGAACACAGTCTTTCTTTCCATCTGTTTGTGTCATCTTTAAAACCTTAGGCAGGTTTATTCCTAGTTATTTTATTCTTTTTGACGTGATGGTACATGGGATTGTTACCTTAATTTTTATTTCTATTTTATTTTTAACACTTGGTTTCTTAATAAATGAAAGACTGAAGGCAGAGTGGTTCACGCCTGCCAGCTCCTCTGGAAGTGGTTAGCAGACCTTTACAGCTAGGATAAATGATTTCTGTTACTAACAACCAACCTACCTGAACAATAGTTTTAGCATGCATCCACATGCCGTCAGTTCCTGGTCTTTGCTGTCCTAAATTCATTGGAAAAGGAATCATACAACCCAAAATGTCACTTTGCTAGGTCTCTAGAATCCTGGTATGGGAGAATGTGAATAGGCTTTGTAGTTAGGCAAATCTGAATTTGAGTACTGTCTCCATCACTCATTTGACCACCAGCAAAAGCTGTACCCTCTGACAGTCAGTTTCCTTTTCTATAAATTGGGGGTTAACATGCTTAACTCAAACTTTTGTAGGTATTAATTAAGGGTCTGATGCTTGACTTAAAGTTAATGGGGTGAACCTCATCAGTTCTTTGCCATTGCTTCAGAAAAAGATTCATCTATATGGACATGTCAGGAGAATGCGATGACAGCACAGTTTTGTGAGCACTAGGTCTTATTATTACAAATATTGTTTGAACAATGCATCCAGGAAAAATTAATCTGCATGGTATCTTAAAATGTAAACCCACCCTTTAGAGATAAAATTAAAATGTGTTATTTTTGGCATTTATTAGCAGCTTGGAAAAATAACTTTAACCCATTTAAAATATATGAGAACCTTAAAATTAACCTAAATTTACTGGTGAGGGAAAGGAGTTTCTAAAATAAGTAAAGACATATTAACCTTGTTCATTAATATAGACTGTATATTTCTGTCTGAATACATAATAGATCTGAAAATGTCAAAAAATAATATGGGTCAAGTCTGGGTATATGGTATTTTAGATATAATCTGGTTAATGAGTCAAACCGGGTCCTCAGTCAACAAACATACATGAAACAAAATTACTAGACTCCGAATTAAATCTCTCCAAGGAGGACTCTGGACTCCTTACTTGTCAATGAAAAATCATGTCAAAGCAGGTAAATATCATCTGTGTAAAGTCTGCATGTTATGACAAAGAAGCAAATCAAGGACAAGAATGCTCACGGGATATGATGATTTCAGATGTCATGATTCATTTCATACTTCGAATAGCCTGGGAAACTGGGATAACTATCAGCCACATCCTTCAGAAGAGTAAAATATTCCTTTTGCATGCAAAAAGGAAAAGTGATATCTACTGATCCTTCAGAGAGCTAGAGAAATAATGGATCTTGTCTTTCTGAAGATCCTTGAGATATGTGAAATCACTTTTATGTGAAATCACCGAGTCACAATTTTTGTTATAGAAGAAACACAACCACATTTTAACAGAAAGATAGTATCTTATTATAAATAGTAGTTACTGCTTGTTTTTTTTATGAATTATGTACATGCATTAATTCAGATAATTTCATTCAAGCCTCATAATAACCTTGTGAGAGAAGTATTGCTAGATTACATAGACAGATGAGGTAACCGAGGTACTGAGATGTTAAAGTAGAAGGAAGTATCAGTGTTCATACCCACCTGTGTCTTATTCTGTATCACATTCCTGATTGTATTATGCATTATCTAGAGCCACTATATCCCCCTTACTAAGAACTCAAAAAAATTATTGCTTGGGAACGCTGTTATTTAAGTGTTGTTTTCGTTAATTTAAAATACTTTTTTAATACCTCAAAAGGAAGGTGTCAGTGAGGTAAAAAAGTTAGAGAAAACAACCAGCAAAAGAACTATGTTAAAAGTTTCCATAAAGTAGATGCTACTACTCTGTAAGTTTCAGGTTGAATGAAGGTTGTGGAACCTAGTTGGACAAAGTCCAATTAAATTAAACATTTGCCATATGGTTAGAAAACCAAAGTAGTATCCAGTGTGTCCTTTAGGTTAAAACATAAGAACTTTCCAATGATACAAAAAATAGCATTTACTTTGCCCAGTGCCCCCTGGAACACCTGGGAATTGTGTGGAATTTGACAATTAATACTTGTTAATTCCATAATATTACTGTAAAAATAAGGCTAGATATATATTTACATAATTCTTTCCTCTCTTTTGTGACCTTTTGCCCTCTTTTAAAAATCACTTGTAGAATGATTTTAAATTAAGTAATCATTTCACGTTCTACTAATAGCTGTATACTGCTAGCCCCAAAATGTTGGGACTTTTGCTCTCTCCTAGCTTGCTGTTAAGTTTAGGTTTATTCACAGCAAGAGGTCTTAGCATGGGGATTTTTCTCCCCAGCAATTCTTTATCAGACTTCAGAGGCATTTATGAAACACAGTCAAAGACCTATCTTCATTTCTAAACAAGCTCCACTCAAATGCCAAGATTCCCTCAATTCTGGGAAAGTCTGCCATTTCCCAGATAAAACCTGAGATACCTTATATCTAATTCAGGCAATTAAATAGCACCAGCCAAATAATGAAATAGTTCTTTACACATTATATCTAAATATGAAGCAATGTAGCACTGTTATTATGAACAAGATCTTGGGCTTTAATTCCTTCTCCACCATTTCTTAATGGTATAAACTTCTATAGGTTGTTTGGCATTTCTAAGCCTGTTTTCTTCATCTATATGGATATTAATCGCACCTACTTCATGGAGTTATTATGAAGATTAAATAACATATTGTATACAACAGCGCTCCAAGCATGAAATCTGCAACACAATAAGTACTCAATTAGTGTTAACCATAGTGGTGATGATGATGTTTAAATTAGCATAAGAAACAGATGTTACATGGAAGAATGCTGGAAAATGGAAAAAATGCAACAATTTGGGTTTTCTTAATCACCTTAACTCATTTTATAAATATATTTTAAGGTCCCTGAGGGTATGTAACACTTCTTATTTGACCTTGAATCTCCAGGATTTATCACAGTGCTTGGAAACTGGTAGGCATTCAGCAAAGGTTGGTTGAATGAGTAAATTCTCATAGGTGTTGTCTAATTCACCTTGGCAGTACTCAGAAGTTCAAAGAACAAGAGCTATGCCTCTCTGAATTCCCTCTGGAAGATAATGCGATCACCCGAAGAAGGGGACAGGGCAGGGGGAAAGGAGCTGAATTAGTGTTCTAGAGCAAAATCCTGTTGTATATCCCTAATCCAATATATGCTCTATAACACTTCTTATTTTGAAATCTCATTCAATTTTCAGTTTCTGAGACAGTTCCATAGACCACTTACTTGGAAAAAATTATACATTCTAACTCTATGATAGACTAATGCTCAAAAAAACTTACTGGGTAGAATTTTCCCTTTGGAATCTACTAAGGATGAAGAGTTGTTGAATTTTCCTAAAGATGTCAATATTAATACACTTTTTAACCACTCCCTGTATATATTCAAGTCAAAGCACAACAAAACAGTACAAAAAATAACACATGGTTCAAACATAACACAAATACCTATTTCATTGCCCACTACACCATGTAATATCATGCTATTCTCAGTGCAAGACAGAAATACAAATCACATCTCACTATGTGTGGTTCAAGCCAGGATATCTCCTCATGGCCCAACGGTAACTCAGCAATGCAACGATCTTGCTAAAGAAACATTCAGAGGGTGACCAGAGAGTGATGCTTTCTCTAGAGGAAACTCTCACATCATGAGTAGCAACTGACACACAAGCTCACACAACACGCTACGCAGCTATTGCCCCGCCTTGTCAACGTTCAGAAACTTACTATGCTATGCACACTATGAATCTCGTAACTGGTACCTATTTAGAAACACATTTCCAGCCTGTCTCTCAGACAGTATAAAAGCACTAGTGCCAGAACTATTTTAAATACTTTAAATATGTTTGTTTCTCTAATCCTCATTTTTCAATCTCTATTTCATCTTTCCCTTCAGCATACAAACTCTCTAAGAGGATTATATAAGGTTCCAAGTACAGTGCCTGAAATCTAGTTAGGGCAATTAAGTAGGAAACACTATTATCCCTATTTCACAGATAAGGGAACTGAGAGAAAGCGATTTTAAAAAACTTGCTCACAATTTCCCAGCTAGTAATAGGCAGATTGGCTTGGGTTCTTAACTATTATTATATTTCCTCTCAGCTTCATGGCATACATTTTTAGGGAGTATCTTTTTTTCAAGGGAATTCTATGTCCCTAATTTTATTTTTATTTTATTTTCATTTTACCTAGAATTTTTAAATTATTTCTAATGTCCTGAGGGCTTCCCTTGTAGCTCAGTCGGTAAAGAATCTGCCTGCAATGCAGGAGACTCAGGTTCAATTCCTGGGTGGGAAGATCCCCTGGAGAGAAAATGGCAACACACTCCAGTATTCTTGCCTGGAGAATCCCATGGACAGAGGAGCCTGGCATGCTACAGTCCACGGAGTTACAAGAGTTGGACACAACTTAGCGACTCTACCACCACCACTAATGTCCTAAATATTCACTGGAAGGACTGATGCTGAAGCTGAAACTCCAATGATTTGGCCACCTGATGCGAAGAACTGACTCACTGGAAAAGGCCCTGATGCTGGGAAAGATTGAAGGCAGGAGGCGAAGGGGACAACAGAGGATGAGATGGTTGGATGGCATCACTGACTCGATGGACATGAGTTTGAGCAAGCTCTGGGAGTTCATGATGGACAGGGAAGCCTGGTAGCAGTCCATGGGGTTGCAAAGAGTCAGACATGATTGAGCAACTGAACTGAACTGAATTAATATGATCTTGTTAAAATTAAATATATCTTTATGCAGAACTTAGAGGACTTAAATAGCTTTTATTTGTATAACAGTGGTATAGTAGCAGAGATATAAAACGTAGAAAGAGCCAGACTCCTTTGAGATGTGGAAACTGATTAGGTTTTCTTGCCACTGGTGAGGAAAAGATACTTACTATGGAAATAAGTGCCTCTTCATTGCTAGATTTTATATTTCCGAGTTTCTGCTCGGTCAGTCTATCTGATGTACTGTCACTAATGCAATACACTAGGCATAGCACTTTGACTCTCAGGCTTATTTCACTCTTCAAAAAATACAGAAAAGGCATGTCAATTTCATGGAGATGTTGTGAGGATTAAACAAGGCAAAAGAGATTTTTAAGCAGGAGAGTGACATAATCAGCTTTGCATTTTAAAAGAATACTCTGGGTCACCATAGAGGAACTGTATTTAGAGAATAATACAGGAAATAAAAAGTCAGATTCAGAGATAAGTGACCTCAGTGAAAGATGAGGCTGAGTTGCAGTAGAGTAGTGACAATTAAGTTGGAGGGAAAATAATGGGTATGAAGTTGGACATTTATATACGGAATCGACAACATTTAATGATTACATGGAGTTAGGAATAGAAAAAAGGAAAGACCCTAAGTTTCTGATATCAGCAACTCAGTAAATCAAGGTACCAGTTACTATCCCTGGGATGACTGAAGGAAGAACAAACCTCACTGGCAAAGAATCAGATTAAAAATTCAGTTGGAAACATGTTGAGTTTGAGACTACAAGATGTGATGTCAAGTACATCACTGGACAAATGGGTTTGAAGCTCAAAAAATGTACATATCTAAAGCTAGATATACTTGTTTGGTACATTAGTAATATTTCAGGCCATGAAAATAAAAGAGATTTCCTCGAGAAGACATGGCTTGAAAAGAGAAAATAGAACCTAGCCCTGGGAACTTCAAACTTTGTTGTTTTACAAGCTTCTAATATGTATTCAAAGCTCACTTTGCACTAAGCATTACATTACGTGTGTAAAAAGGTTATCTGAATAACAACAATCTAATTTTAGTAGAAACTAAAACTTTAAATGGGTTAGGTGATCTACTTAAGGTCATGTAGCTGATAATTGAAAAAGCAAGGCTTTGCTCTTTGAAAAATGACTTAGTCTAACACTAGAGGAACTGACAAGACATTAAATAAAGTATATGAAACTCAAAGAAGAGTGGTTGGTACATGTTGGGTACTTGTAAGTTATAGTTACTGTTAGTCATTTTTTAATATGGTAGGAAGTAAGCAAAAATGGATTGATCATATTCATAAGAAATCTATCATGAACTGTATAATTACCTGCATATATATAAATGTTTTAACATCCCAAATAGATTGCTAAATAGTTTAAAGATAGATTTAAAGTCAATTAAAAAATATACAAAGTTCAAATAATACTGTGGCATCTATTGAAGATATTTTAGAAAACAAAGAAGGAAAATAACCAATCAGATCCCAAAGTAAAATCACATTTTTGCAACCATTCTTAATATTTAGTACATTTTCTGCTTTCTACAAATAGAACTTTTCTGAAAAATAACTGGAACCATATAAAACATGTAATTTTATATTTTTCTTTTTAAAACTTGACATTACATGATAAGCCTTTTTCTATTTATTATAGAACAACATAATAACTTTCATTCCTACACTAACAGATTTCTCTAGCTTCTTATTGTACATTAAGGCTATTCACAATTTTAGAACACTAAACATAATCCTGTTATAAGTAACTTTCTCTGTTTCTCTCTCCACCTCTCCCTAACACCTTTTTCTCTGTCCCTCTTTTCTCTTTTGGTCTTTAGTATTATTTACTCAAGAGAGAGTTCAGAACTCTAATTACTAATTAAAACGTGTAATTTATTCCAGAATTTTGCACGTTATACTGAGCTTACTTTTATTCCCCACAGTGTCTTATATAGAGTCACACATAAGTAGGTGCTTTACAAATATATGTTTAAATGACTAATAAAATAGATGGGAAAACTTCAACAAATGATTATTGTCACACTGGTTTAATCTATTAGCATAAATCAAATTGACAAAGTAAGCATGGTTGTAAATGTGCAACAAAAGAAGGTCCACAGTAAAGCAGGAGTATAATGAACTATATGGGCTTCCCAGGTGACACTAGTGGTAGAGAATCCTCCTGCCGATGCAGGAGTTGAGCGTTCGACCCCGGAACTGCAAAGATCCCCTGGAGAAGGAAATGACGACGCGCTTCAGCATTCTTGCCTGGAAAATCCTATGGACAGAGGAGCCTGGCGGGCTACAGCCCATGGGGTCGCAAAGACCTGGAGCAACTGAGCACACACAGCACATAGTGATATATAGGCACACAAGATGCTGTAATTTAGATGTTTGGTTCTCTGATTAGCAGAACAAACAATACTCGAGCCTTCTTTACAATTCCTTACAAATGGGAAAAAAAAAAAACAATAATCAAAATAACATAATTAAGTGGCTTTTCATGAAATACTTTAAAATAAATGTTAAAATCTAATTTTACAATCTCTATGTTTAATGGAAAAATCACATGTAAAGTACTGGTTTAATACAAAATGAAAATGAATATTCAGTCCCCGAAATACTATGCTCCAATCTTGTCTTCTCCTCCTATCAGTTCCTCACAACCTAATCATACATTCTCATTGGTATATAGTATTTTAATCTTAAATTCAAAGCTCAGTAAAGCAGTTATATATTCAGAATATTTTGAATGAACACTGATCATATTGCAGACATTGTAATAGAAACTATCCTAAATGCCCCCTGCCCTTCCTCCTCTGGACCTCTATACACACACTGCCCCTCTGCTCCACTCCTCTTGTTTAAGTGGGTAGCTCTCGCTTTCCTTTCACTTTAAGTTCCCACTAGATGTACTCTCTACTACAAAGCTGCCCCTTCCACACCGAGAATGTGTTAGATGCCTCTCATGTTCTGCTACTTCAATGTCTGTGCTTATTCCCTATCATATTACGTCATAAGTGCCTGTTAACTTTTGTGTCTCCCCCTCTACACTATGAATGCCTAGAGGATACACGTTCTTATAAATTAAGAGCATTCAAATTATCTTGATAATGTGCTCTCTTGTGAGTGTGTTCTGCTTATAAATGTTAACTGTCTTGAGACTAGCTGGTATATATGACTCAAGTTCACAATTATAATTGCCTCCAGTTTCCTAAGCATTATATTTATTCCTCTGATTAAACTGAAAACTCCCTGGGGTCAGGGTTCTTGCCTTAACCTTCTTCTGTAACCTCCAGAGTGCTAGGAGAGAATTCTTGTTAATTAATTATTCATGAGTGGTCACGCTGGACAGAATCACAACTCTAATATAATCATCACTGGTTTATAGTTTATAGAAACCCAGTTTACTGTAAATATAATAACATGATTCAAATGCTTCTCTAGGAACCAGGAATTTGACATCAAGGTAAATGGTGTAACCCACAAGAAAAGCAATTTCTTAATATTTTCCAAGGAGCCAAAAAATCCGTAATTCAGAAATCTGCTTTCTCAGATCTCTCTAAAAACATAATCTAAAACCCATAGACTACTATTGTCAACTTAAAGAAAATGCACAAAGTGAGAATTGCAAGTTTTATTTGGGGAAAAATGAGGACGGCAGCCTGGGAGACAGCACCTCAGATAGCTATCTGGGCTCATAAAATCAACACCTGAAAATATCTAACTATCTGAAGACCTGACTTGTCAGTTTTTCCCCAAGTGCAGAGTGCCTCATTTCTGCTCTCCACCCCAAACTCCTTTCAGTGGGTATTGAAGGTCAGCAGCTAGAGCAGTACATTATTTAATCCTTGCAGAGGTAGATGGCAAGTGCAGATTTGTAATTGACACTATTTTCATGATGTTTTTAACAGTTTTATTCTTTTAACAGTTAAAGCTTAACCAAATGGAAGATGACTTCTTTCCCACATAGTATTTTTCTTCCTATGTTCAGATCCTAGTTGATATAAGTCCTGGCCTTTCTCTGCCCATTAGTTCACCCCACCCTAAATGGGGAAGAAGGATGACTCAACTGTCAGTTTTGGCAAAAAGTAAACTAGGCATGTGTAGCCCACGTGCACCCTTCTTCCTCTTGGGAGCAAGTGGGCTGGAGAGAGCATCTTCTCCCCAAGGATACAATCTTCACCACTGTTGAGATCGGTTATTGCCCATGACCGGTTGTAACTGGGGAGAAGGCAATGTGAGGAAAGAGTCTGTGTAATTGCAAGGTTTAGTGAGAGACCCAGCTGGCTCTTACAGTGAGCTCCATGTTCCAACCTGGGCTTAATCAGTAATAAAGGTAATATTTTGGCTCCATCTGCCACTCTTTTGTTTTATTTCTTCAATTATTCAAAGCCCAGGCAGAGAAGAGGAATGCCATTTATTGGATCCCTTCAGAGAGCAACAGATGGGAATATGCAAAAGTGAAAATTACTTTACTGTTACAGTAGTGAAATATAAGTTTACTTTCCTAATTTTCATTATTTTGTTATAGCATTATTTTTTTAAGAGGGATTGTAGGAAAACTAATGTGACAAAAAAAATCAAAATAATTTCTGTACTATATACATATCAGTTTAATCACTTATCATACCTGCTTGAAAATAATTAAGCTGAATTTCAAAAGCAAAACAACATAATAAAAACACACACTAAAAGTGCAGAAATATGTGTCTACTTTTAAAGTTCAAAATGTCTGAACTTAGGTGCTATGGATAGTCTCAATTTTTCAAAAGGGAAGATGAAATGTGATAATTCCTTTTTTAACAATTCCAGAAGGCAAAACTTTTTGGAAGAAAAGGACCACTTTTCTTAGAGATATCAGTTCTTCTCAGCAGGATTTTAAATATCATTATCTCTAGTTGGCAGAGAAAGGCTCCAATATGTCACTGGAAAATATGTCCCTACATGAAGCAAATGACTGCAGAAGAAGTTTGGTCTCAAACCAGACCTGCAGTTTGGCTTCCCTGAGGCTCAGGTCTGGTGGAAGAGCCAGACTTCCATCCAAGAACTCATCTCCCACAGCTCCTCCGCTTCCTCCATCTCATTAGTGCCCATAACCCCTCTTTCTGTGTCTTGAAAGTTTGACAGCTTCAGTTCACAGGATCTCAAAGAGAATTTACAAAAGTGTAACTCAATCCCTTCTATGTTAAAAAAGAAACTATTTACTGAGAGCTGTGTATTTACCACAGGGAAGGGGCTTTAGGCAGAATCCACTTAGCAGTATATTGATATTTGTCATACAATACTCCTTTATGAAATAAATCTCAGCAATTTTGCATTCTGATACAAGAAATACAATTAAATACATTTGAGCAGAGTAATGGAAGTATGAGAATAGGCTATAAACCTTTCAGATAGCCAAATGATTAGATTTTCTTGACTGGTGAAGAAAAAAAAAATTATGAAAATATACCATATCCTAGCTTTTGAATTTTTAGTTCACCTTTTTGCTCTTTTAATCTGGTAGACCATCCCTAATGTAATCCATCAAGGAAGGCATTTTGACTGCAAGCATCAGCTTCATCATCTATGAAATGGAGATAGTATTTCATAGTGAGGTTTAAACCAGGCAACTAAAGAAGGCTGGTACAGTGCATACCTAATAGAAAAGATCCCAAAGTTCCCATTATTATTTTACAATGTATAGGCGGCTTACTTTTGACCATCATATTAATACAAATGATTTCTGTAAACTTCATATAACCTAAGTGCTACCCACTTGCATTTCAAATCATTGTAAATTCTTAACTCTTTTTCTACTGTATCCTTTATATATGGAGACAATATATGTGTAATTACCTACATGTCCTCTTCTTCTCTTGGAAACTCAAAGTGTGTCTTAGTGTATTAAATGCTCAGAGAGGCTCTGTAGTAAAGAAATGTGCCTTTTTGTGTGTGGTTGGTTAAATTTTATAAGAAAGTCTATCACAGTATCTCCCTGGTTACTTTTTCATAGAACACAGTAGAAAACAAGACACTAAAATATAGGCAGAGTTAAAGCTTAGTGGCAGAACTGGAGGTGATTTTTGTTTTCTGTTTTTGTCTTTTTCATAATTTCCCCCTAAATAATAAATTTCCATAATTTTACAATCAGATAAATCATTATTTTAAAAAAAGAGATGAGCGACACTAAGACTATATTTGCCAAGTGTTTGTTATCCTTATATCTCTGTCCCTGAATCTTAGTACCTTAGTTTCCTCATTGAGTATCTTGGGCTTCTCATCAGTACAACAGACATATCATTTTCATAATACTTCTCAGGGTAAACATCTTAAAAACCCAGTACAATGAAATGCTAACAAACAGAAGCAGAGCATTTTGCTTTTAAGACTCCTTTAAAAATTTAAATCCAAGAGTCTATATATACAGTCATTATACTAAAGAATGATCAATTTGACTTTTCCAGGTTGAGGCTTTCTAATTCTGACTTCACAGCTCTTGGAGTGAGAAGATTTAGCCTCTAGGAATACTTGGGCTACTTCTCAGTTGTGTGATCTACAATATAATGTATTGTGTAATCTCCCTGAGGATCTATTTTCTTATCTGCAAAATGGGAACAAGGTCACTCATGCCTTAGTGTTATTAACATAACAAAATGGGATAAGTCTCTGTGGAAATGCTTTGTAAGTGGAAGTACAAAACTCTGTAAAGAAATTTTTTTTAAAAATCCTCTCCTTTTAATATCAGGCAGAAAAAAACTAAATGAAAAACACAATGCCTCATGGTAACACTTGCATGTCTTAAGTATATGTCCTAAGTACAGTCTTGCAAAAAATCACCAGTAGGTGTTAGAAAGACATTTCTTTTCTAACTGAAAGACATCCTGATTATTAGTAGGTGAAAATGTAGTTTCTACTAAGTGAGATATTTGCTGTTATCTCCATGCACATCTCTACCCTTGTTGCCTTAGAGGTCACTCTCCACTTTCATTCATAGTCAGTAAAATGTGCAAAAGGTGCCTTGCTAATAGTCTACTAGCTTATTTTACTAAAGACTGATGATAGTTTTCTCAGCTTCCATAGTGCTTAATGCTTCTCATTAAGAAATACCTTTACCTGACCTTTAATACATAATACAAAGCAATTTTTTGCTTTTCCAATATGAAAGCGCCTATTGTCAAAACTGTCATACTAACAATGACTAGATTCTAAGATTAAGTTAATGAGAAAACTAACAGTCTTTCTCCTCTTAATCATCTTTTGAAATATTCATCTTTCTTATAGCATGCCAAACCATAAGCCTAAATTCCTCGGAAATGGGTATACTCCATAGGCAACACAGGAAGTACCCAGGAAATCCCACTAAATTAAAGGAAGGATGGAGAAGAAAATACCACTTACTATCATGGATTCTACTGCTAAGGCTGACCAGACAGAGGCTTAGAGATGCCTTGGGAATATGCAGTCACACACTGTCTTTTCTATTCTGCGGATTCTACAGAAATGTGAGAAATGACCTTTAGACTTTTCTATATTAATTATACATCAGTTTTTTAAACCATTAGACAACTATATGTGTTACTCTGTAATTACTTGGTTAACCCATTCCACATCTCTGGTTTTGTTTTTTCATCTATAAATACAAAGAAGTTATAAATATCTATCAATAGAAAAAAAAGTTTTATGTAAATTATGGATATTCTATAAAGTGGAATTTTAAGGAGTCATTAAAAGTGATAAGTGAAAACTCCAACAAAATGGAAACCAGACTTTTATGGGAGAAAATAAGGATAAAAATTGCCTGTGTATTACAGTTAGAATTATATATAAATGCATAAATGTAAGATAACAATCTGAAGAAGAACATGTAGAAATGAATGTTTTGTCATTTTTTCTGTTGCCTATTTTATAATACCTAATACCTAAAGATCTTCCCCTTATCCAGTAAAATTAAATAAAGAAGTTAAGCAACTATGCTTAGGATTAAAATTTCATGACCCTATACTACAATGATGAGCATACATACAATAGTTATTAATAACTATATACAGTAACTATACTTAAGGATTTACATGCATTGGTCTTTCCCTATGAATGTACTGTGACGATATTAAAGAAGAAATCCATGTGTTTTACCCCCTTTCAAGCCTCTGCAACACTACTGAGCATACTACAGAGAAAGCTAATTAGATGAAGGGACTCAGGGTTTGCAGCTTTCATCCTACAGTGACTTTTATTATTGACAGTCCCCTGGTACCAATTCATATCATATTTCAGAAGCCAGATAATAATCTTGTTTAAAAAAGGAATTAGCATATTTCAGCAGCATTGTTTGTTTAATGTATGTATCCCTAAAGAAGCTGCATTTCCATGTCGGTAGAGCTATACCTGCTGCTGTGTTGATTAGACTATTGCTAGCATTTAGCACTGTATCTGCAATATGGAAGACTGGCCACAAGTATTCACTGTACCACTGGATCTAAATTTCTAACCTGAGCACTACTGATGTTTTCATTTCCCGTTGTGTGTGTGCTGGGGGCAGGGGGCAGTGTATGTAAGATGTTTAGCAGCATCTCAGGTCTTTCCTCTCTAGATCCTACTAGGTTCTCCATAAACATGTAGCAATTGTCAAAATTACCAAAAATATCTGGTTGTGATACACAAGTGGTTGCAGAAGTGCTACCAGTACTTTCTCATGGCATGCAGTGTTAGATGATATAAGCAGGAAAGTGAGCTAACATCACAAATAAAAATCAGTGCCATCCCACTTGGTGGGTTTAGGCACCCACCAGGTACCCAAAGTTTAAACAGTTTCTACAAAGTCTTTGCAGTGGCTCAGTGGTAAAGAACCCATAGACAATGCAGGAGATGCGGGAGATCGGGTTCGATCCCTGGGTCAGGAAGATCCCCTGAAGAAGGGAATGGCTAACCACTCCAGTATTCTTGCCTGGGAAATCCTATGGACAGAGGAGCCTGAAGGGCTACAGTCGATGGGGTCACAGAGAGTCACACACAACTTAGCAACTGAACAACAAAGGTTTTAAAGTGTCTAAAGAGAAATAAATTTTGTAACTTAAGAGAAAAAAAAGGTGGAGGAAATATAATAAACTTATTTCAAAACACTATAGTTAAAGGATTATAACAAGACAAAAAATGTCATTAACTGACTAATATCCCATTTACTGCCAGATGTCTAATCACCATAATCACCTTTTTATACATAATTCACCTACTGTGAACTTGCACACCTATGGTGGGAAACCTCTACCCATCAGGAATTGTTAGGAGTCTCTTCTCACCTTAGATACACATTCAACCTTTCCAGTAATTAGTGCCCACATGCTTAAATTTTGGCAGATAAAGATCTTTCAGCAATTTCATCCTTCATGGGAAAATAGAATAGACCCAGTACTGTCATCACATACACACTACAGAAATACAATACCGAGGGTAAAAAGGTTCTTGAAGACTGTACTGAGAACAAAGAAAAAATTAACAAGGCATGTTTAAAAACAGTCCTAATAGAGGTCTATCCTAAAGGCCTGCCTGCCCTTACACTCTGGTCCCCGGGGCTAGGTATGCAGAAGAAAACTCGACTCTTCTTTTCCTAACCCAGAAAACAGCACTTTGGACCTAATGAAGAAGGCTTTGTCTTTCCTTTCTTTAGGCCTTATCTAAACCATCAAACTTTCCAGAGTTAAAGGTGCCCCCCAAAAGGATGTTAAGCCAGCTCTAAGTTTCACTACCAAAATTGCAGAGAGGGGAGCAAGAAGCAAGCAGTTCCTTTCCAAAGGTTTCTCAATCCACTCCTCTCACCAAAGGCTTCAAACCCTCCCTGAAGGAGGTGGGGGAAGTTTCGTTCAGTGTGGGATCACTATTTGTAAGAAGTGTGTTTTGTGAACCCTCCTCTTAGACAGAGTATTAAGAGGGAATCAAAGATGCTTAACAAACAGTGCTTATGTGTGCTCAGTTTTGTCCAACTCTTCGCAACCCCATGGACCGAAGCCCACCAGGCTCCTCTGTCCATGGGATTTTTCAGGCAAGGACACTGGAGTGAGCTGCCATTTCCTTCTCCATAACAAAACAACAGACATGAAATAATGTTACTTGTCATGCCCCCAATGACGTGACAGTGATAGCTGCTCAGTCAGGTCCGACTCTTTGCGAATCCATGGACTGTAGACCATCAGGATCCTCTGTCCGTGGAATTCTCCAGTCAAGAATACTGTATTGGTCTTTATCTTTCTGGCTTACTTCACTCTGTATAATGGGCTGCAGTTTCATACAGTATACTAATGCATAATATGGAATTTAGAAAGATGGTAACGATAAACCTATATGTAAAACAGAAAAAGAGACACAGATGTACAGAACAGACTTCTGGACTCTGTGGGAGAAGGCGAGGGTGGGATGATCTGAGAGAACAGCATTGAAACAAGTATACTATCAAGGGTGAAACAGATCACCAGCCCAGGTTGGATGCATGAGATAAGTGCTCGGGCCTGGTGCCCTGGGAAGACCCAGAGGGATGGGGTGGGGAGGGAGGTGGGAGGGGGGATCGGGATGGGGAACACATGTAAACCCATGGCTGATTCATGTCAATGTATGGCAAAACCCACTACAATATTGTAAAGTAATTAGCCTCCAACTAATAAAAATAAATGGGGAAAAAAAGAATACTGGAGAGGGTAGTCATTCCCTTCTCTAAGGGATCTTCCTGACCCAGGGATTGAAACTGGGTCATCTGCCTTGCAGTCAGATTCCTCACCATATGAGCCACCGGGGAAGCCCCTATGGCCCTAATATATTTTCACATCACACTCTATCATCACTGAATTTCCACCTGGATTTCAATCATGTGTAAATGTCGAAAACTGACTCATGCTTTTTCTACTTATCCCAGTAACTTGGGGTAAAGTTGAGCATTTAGCCTCTTTTTGTTCAGCATTAGCATTATTGCGAGGCTTAATAGGTTTCTCTTTTCTTAGGTAGCCTGGCCCAGTGAAAGGCTCAAGCCACTAGTGGCATCATTAATGCCACAATGATGAAGTGAACACAGCCAAGCACCAGCACACCATGAAAAACAACAGGAGTTTTCAGTTATCAACTCTGAAGCAACTGCCATGCTTCTTAAAGAAGGCAAATGCATTCAGTTCCTATTATTTCCACATTTTTCAGGCAAATGCATACAGCTGTTTCTGGACCTTCATTCATACCTCAGAACCTTAACTGGATGTTAGTAATGATAATTATTACTTTGTTACCAGTTTCAGTCCAGCAATACTGACTTAACTTTATTAGAAGAAATACATATTTGCAGCAAAACCAGAGAAACCTATTTCTAACTCTGCAAAAAAGTAGGCCATTGACATTTCCAAGGAATGTCAACTTATCCATTTGTAGATACATATACCATGTAAATTCCCCCTTAACATAAAGCTTAATACATGTAAAATGTAGTTCATTTATTAATTCATCAATTCACTCTTCTTACAAATTGTATGCAGGTTTAACTATGTGCCAAACACCACGCTAAAGACTAGTAATTAACAAAATCAACCCAGTACTCTGCTCTTGTGAAAGCAAGGAATACAGGTAGGTATGGCTGAGAAGTTAGACCTGGGTTCAAATTCTAATTCCCAAGTTTATTACCTACATAAAATCAGCTAGCTTTCCTAAACCTCTGTTTTCTAATGGTTAAAATGGAGCTAATCCTATCTTTCTCAGGGCTTATGGTAAGAGAGTAAGGAACACATTATACTGTATGTGAAAGTAACTAGGTAGAGTTAGCACCAACAGACATCCAGCAGGGCTTCCCTGGTAGCTCAGATGATGAAGAATCTGCCTGCAGGGTGGAAGACCCAGGTTCAACCCCTGGGTCAGGAAGATCCCCTGGAGAAGGGAATGGCTGCCTCCTCCAGTATTCCTATCTGGAGAATTCCATGGATAGAGGAGCCATGAGGTCACAAAGAGTCTGACACAACTGAGTGACTAACACTTTCACTTTTCAGATACCCAATAAGTGTTACCAGTCCCTCAAACCATCTGCTAACTCATGCTTTTTGAGTATCATTTGGGAACTCAATAGCTTTTGTGCTATAGCAGATAAATCAAAATGGTTAATAAGCAATACAGTTAAAATCATAAATAATTAATGCCATAACAGCTAGAAAGAGACACTTCTCAGGAGAAGAAATTTTAGAATGGTTAGAATGTAGTTCTCTGGGATCAAAAAGAAAAGATTGAGCATGCTTGCTGTAGGACTGAAAATCAATATGCAAAAAAAGCAAAGAAAATGTTCCTTGATGTTGAAAATGTCATTATAAAGGCCAAAGAGGTATAATGAAGGTTCCTAAGTGACAAGAATCAGATGAGCATGGGAATGAATGGAAAAATGAACAAGCACTGTCCTCGGGAGTTCATTGTTTATTTCTCAACATGAAAATTACATTCTATAATATAAAAATGAACCTTAACAACAAAAACGGTTGTTTTTGAAATCATGGTAATCTCGGCCTTTGAAACTTAAAACTCACAGAGAACTTAAATGTTAACTTACAAAACAAATAGTTTTAAAAAGGAATATAGGCCTATGTGGGGCTTCTAAAGTGGTAAAGAAACTGCCTGCTAATGCAGGAGACACAAGAGACATGGGTTCGATCCCTGGGTTGGGAAGATCACCTGGAGTAGGAAATGGCAGGCCACTCCAGTATTCTTGCCTGGAAAATTTCATGGACAGAGGAGCCTGGCGAGCTACAGTCCATGGGATTGCAAAGAGTTGGACATGACTAAATAACTGAGCACATATACAGGCCTATGTGAAGAGATATACTTTTTATACATTTTTTTTAATGGACAATATTTGTTCATTTTAACCAAATAAGCAAAAAGGAGATCTGGTAATAAATTTATAAGATATATCGGTGAATGTTTTGACTTACTTACAATTATTTAATAGCTGTTACAATGGTTTGGCAGTATAATGATTGATATAAAAACTAGAATAAATAATACTTATCTACTAGTATGCAAATTACTTAACAAGGAGCACACCTTTGAATCATTCCTTTGTGCTGCTGTGAGAAAATGTTTTAAAAAGCAAAAAATGCATAAGCTTTCCAATTATCATTTTGGGAAAGCTAATAATTGCAATATAAGAAGGATATTCAGAAATACGCCAGCTCTAGCTGCCTATGACCTCTCAGGTAAATGGAATTCCAACAACCTTCCTTCATTGTGTGTTCCCTTGTTTAGTTATCTTTGGAGTTCAGAATCACTCTCTTGTATCTAAGTAAAGCCCTCCTTGAATCAATTTATTCAAGACTCTAAATTACATTCTACTTGGCCGTATTGATTCCACTACATTTAGCATTAAAAATTTTTATCTACATTGTCCTTTATGTTTTTGTTTGGCTTTATTCCTAATAAAAATAAGGAAATGAAACAGGCCTAAGTTCTAGTACCAATGCGGTGATCTAGCAACGTGACTCTGAGTAAGCCATTTCACCTGTATGGCAACAGTTGTTTCTTTGGAAATTGACAGAATTGAACTAAATCATAATTGCGATGCCTTTCAATTCTGTCATTCCAAGATTTCCATAAGGCTTGATGAGTTGCCATCTGCTTTAGTAGCAGGGAAAAAAGATATTCAAGAAAGAGGTTTCAGATTGTAGTACAGGCACTGCTAACTTAGAAAAACTGTGTCACCTCTCTGAGAATAATTTAGCTCATTTCTCAAATAAGCATAATTATGCCTGTCCTCTTACTTCACAGGGCAGATGATTCAGTGAGATGAAGATACAGGTTGGTAAAAAAGAAAAACTTTACTACTCTTTTAATACCCTGGCAAATATAGGTAGGGGAAAAGATAATAAGTAGAAAAGCACATATTAGGAAGTACAATTGAGGGAGAATCACAAAAATCTGGATCAATTAGCTATTAAAAGGAGAAATTAATTTATCTCCCAAATGCCTGACACACATTTGAAGATCTTAACTGCATTAAAAATAAAACAGGTTAAGTTTGACCTCTGAGTAAATAATTAGAAGAGCAAAGAACAATGGACTATATTCTAATACTGTTTTTTTCATAAATTAGATGAATGAATGACTTGGAGCAAATCATACCCTCATGTTCTTTTGTCAAATATGGACATTTAAACTTATATAATCACATCTAGAAGAAAACTTTTCTTCATTATATATTTTATTTTTAAATACATATTTTTTAAAATTGGAGAGACAGAGGGAGGTAGAACTTCCATTTTTGACTATGAGGGACTAGTTTATAAATTCCAAACCTCCTGCTGGGAAACAGTCAAAAGGCTGTATTATTTTTTTTAAAAAAGGTGTTTGAAGTCTTCAAAGTGCCACCAAGGCATCCAGGACTTGAAGGACCAGAATTCCTGAGAGAACAAAACTCACTTTGGTGGGTTCAATACTTCTTTTCTCCTCAAAGCATTTTTCCTATTTGTAACCAGGAGGCTGAGGAACTAAACAGAAAGCTGTGCAGAAAATATCTGCTGAGTAAAGTGCTTGGCAGTCTCAAGAAAAAAGGGAGTTGAGGGTTAAAATAAAGCTGGGACTTGAAGACTCAAGATTCTGCAGTAAAAGAAAGAGCAAAGAAATAAGGTTAGTACTATGTGCTATTTTTTTTCTCTCAAGGCAGTGCCTCAGCAGGGCAGGGATTGAGGCTGAGAAACTGAGGAGAAGCTTCTGAGAAGCTAAGCAGAATTTTTAACAATCACACAGTGCTGGGGAGGCAAAACTTGGGCTTCAGGGCTCACCAATGAGGGAACGCACTGATAAACACCACAGGGTTAGGGTTAGGGTTAGGGTTAGGGATAGGAATGGAGGCAAACTGAAAACAGCACCTTCGTGAAAACTAAAACTCTGTCCTCTATTCAGCACAGTCATAACTGGATGAAAATGATAGACATCTGATCTCCCTATATGTTAAAAGCAAAAGTAAAAGCTAATGGAAGATGGTGTCATTCAGATTATCTATAATTTTTCATATATAGTAACTGTCACTCATGGCAAATAGATGGGGAAATAATGGAAAATAAAGTGACAGGCTTTATATTTTTTGGCTCCAAAATCACTGCAGATGGTGAAGGCACACCCATGAAATTAAACAACACTTGCTCCTTGGAAGAAAAGCTATGACCAACCTAGACAACATATTAAAAAGCAGAGACATTACCTTGTCAACGAAGGTCTGTCTAGTCAAAGCTATGGTTTTTTTTCAGGAGTCATGTATGGATGTGAGAGCTGGACTATAAAGAAAGCTGAGTGCCAAAGAATTGATGCTTTTGAACTGTGGTGTTGGAGAAGACTCTTGAGAGTCTCTTGGACTCGAAGGAGATCAAACCAGTCAATTCTAAAGGAAACCAATCCTCAATAGTCATTGGAAGTGCTGATGCTGAGGCTAAAGCTCCAATGTTTTGGCCACCTGATGCGAAGAACTGATTCATTGGACAAGACCCTGATGTTGTGAAGGATTGAAGGCAAGAGGAGAAGGGGACGACAGAGGATGAGATGGTTGGAAGGTATCACCAATAAACATGAGTGTGAGGAAACTCTGGGAGTTGGTGATGAACAGGGAAGCCTAGTGTGCTGCAGTCCACGGGGTCCCAAAGAGTCAGACATGACTGAGCAACTGAACTGATTCAATAAAAACTTAATATCCTGCTAATAAACAAGAATAAAAGAAAAAGTAGAAAACAAAACATACTCACAGTCTATTTAGCTATTAGAGTTTTTAGAAATAGCACTTGAAGTAACCATGCTTGATATGTTTAAGAAAATAAATGGTTCTTTTAAGATGAGGTACTTTCTATGTATATATTGTATACCAAGCAAAATGCATTTAAAAGATAATTTTGAAACATGAAAAGATAGAGAATTTCTCCAGAGTACACTACATATATGAAATCCTCTCAAATTCAGACAATACTATAAAACTGTAGTAAACAAAACATCATGGTTCTGGCAAAAAAAACAGACATACGTATCAATTATACAGAATAGAAAAGACCAGAAATAAACCTATATACCCATGTTCGATTAATCTTCAACAAAGGAGAAAAGACAGTCTTCTCCAGCAAATGGTGTTGGGAAAGCATGACAGCCACATGTAAATCAATTAAGTTAGAATACAACCTAATACTGTACACAAAAATAAACCCACAATGACTTGAAAACTTGAATATAAATAACCATAAACTCTTGAAAGAAAACATAGGAAAAACATTCTCTAACATAAATCGTACCAATGTTTTCTTAGGTCAATGTCCCAAGGCAACAGAAATAAAAGCAAAAATAAACAAATGGGACGTATTCAAACTTATGTGCTTTGTACAGCAAAGGAAACCATCAACACAATAAAAAGACAACCTACAGACTGGAAGAAACAATTGCAAACAATATGACTGACAAAGGTTTGTCTTCCAAAATATACAAATAGCTCAGATGACTCAACAACAAACAAACAAAAACAACCCAATTAAAAAATGTATGTGTGTGTGCTCAGTTGTGTCCAACTCTGTGCAACCCCACAGACTATAGCCCACCAAGCTCGTCTGTCCATGGGATTCTCCAGGCAAGGATACTGGAGTGGGTTGCCATTTCCATCTCCAGGGAATCTTCCTGACCCAGAGATCAAACCCAGGTCTCCAGGTCTTCTGCACTGGCAGATTCTTCTACCACTGCACAACCTGAGAAGCCACAAATGGGCAGAAGACCCAAATAGACATTTCTCCAAAGAAGACATACAGATGACCAACAGGCAGATGAGAAGATGTTCAATATTGCTACTTATTAAAGAAATGCAAACCAAAACTACAATGAGGTATCACTTCAGGCCTGTCAGATGGCCATCATTCAAAAAATCTGGTTGGATTTTTTTATCCATACTGGTTGGATCTCCTGGCAGTCCAAGGGACTCTCAAGAGTCTTCTCTAACACCACAATTTAAAAGCATATTGGAGTTTCAGCTTTAACATCAGTCCTTAAAATGAATATTCAGGACTGATTTCCTTTAGGATGGACTGGTTGGATCTCCTGGCGCTATGGTTTCCAGTAGTTATGTATGGATGTGAGAGTTGGACTATAAAGAAAGCTGAGCACAGAAGAACTGATGCTTTTGAACTGTGGTGTTGGAGAAGACTCTTGAGAGTCCCTTGGACTGCAAGGAGATCCAATCAGTCCATCCTAAAGGAGATCAGTCCTGGGTGTTCATTGGAAAGACTGATGTTGAAGCTAAAACTCCAAAACTTTGGTCACCTGATGTGAAGAGCTGACTCATTTGAAAAGACCCTGATGCTGGGAAAGATTGAGGGCAGGAGGAGAGGGGGATGACAGAGGATGAGATGGTTGGATGGTATCACCGACTCAATGGACATTAGTTTGAGCAAACTCCGCGAGTTGGTGATGGACAGTGAGGCCTGGCGTGCTGTGGTTCATGGGGTCGCAAAGAGTCGGACACGACTGAGCAACTGAACTGGACTGAACTGATAGACAGACCTTTGTTGGCAAAGTAATGTCTCTGCTTTTTAATATGCTGTCTAGGTTGTTCATAACTTTCCTCCCAAGGAGTAAGCATCTCATGGCTGCAGTCACCATATGCAGTGATTTGGGAACCCAAAAATACAAAGTCTCTCATTGTTTCCACTGTTTTTCCATCTGTTTGCCATGAAGTGATGGGACCAGATACCATGATCTTAAATTTCTGAATGTTGAGCTTTAAGCCAACTTTTTCACTCTCCTCTTTCACTTTCATCAAGAGGTTCCTTAGTTCTTCTTCACTTTCTGCCATAAGGGTGGTGTTATCTGCATATCTGAGGTTATTGATATCTCTCCCAGCAATCTTGATTCCAGCTTGTGCTTCATCCAGCCCAGTGTTTCTCATGATGTACTTGCATATATGTTAAATAAGCAGGGTGACAATATACAGCCTTGACGTATTTCTTTTCCTATTTGGAACCAGACTGTTGGTCCATGTCCAGTTCTAACTGTTGCTTCCTGACCTGCATACAGGTTTCCCAAGAGGCAGGTCAGGTGGTCTGGTATTCCCATCTCTTTCAGAATTTTCCACAGTTTATTGTGATTCACACAGTCAAAGGCTTTGGTGTAGTCAATAAAGCAGAAGTAGATGTTTTTTCTGGGACTTTCTTGCTTGCTCAATGATCCAGTGGATGTTGGCAATTTGATGTCTGTTTTCTCTATCTTTTCTAAATCCAGCTTGAACATCTCGAAGTTCACCATTCACATATTGTTAAAGCCTGGCTTGGAGAATTTTGAGCATTACTTTACTAGCGTGTGAGATGAGTGCAACTGTGCAGTAGTTTGAGCATTCTTTGGGATTGCCTTTCTTTGGGGTTGGAATGAAAACTAACCTTTTCCAGTCCTGTGGCCACTGCTGACTTTTCCAAATTTGCTGGCATATTGAGTGCAGCACTTTCACAGCATCATCTCTCAGGATTTGAAATAGCTTAACTGGAATTCCAACACCTCCACTAGCTTTTCATTCATAGTGATGCTTCTTGAGGCCTACTTGACTTTGCATTCCAGGATGTCTGGCTCTAGGTGAGTGATCACAGCATCATGGTTATCTGGGTCCTGAAGATCTTTTTTGTACAGTTCTTCTGTGTATTCTTGCCACCTCTTCTTAATATCTTCTGCCTCTGTTAGGTCCATACCATTTCTGTCCTTTATTGAGCCCATCTTTGTACGAAATGTTCCCTTGGTATCTCTAATTTTCTTGAAGAGATCTCTAGTCTTTCCCATTCTATTATTTTCCTCTATTTCTTTGCACTGATCACTAAGGAACACTTTCTTATCTCTCCTTGCTATTCTTGGGAACTCTGCATTCAAATGGGTATGTTTTTCCTTTTCTCCTTTTCATTTCACTCCTTTTCTTTTCACTTCTCTTCTTTCCACAGCTATTTGTAAGGCCTCCTCAGACAGCCATTTTGCTTTTTTGCATTTCTTTTTGCTGGGGAGTGTCTTGCTCCCTGTCTGCTGTATAATGTCATGGACCTCCGTCCATAGACCTATCAGATCTATTCCTTTGATTCTACCTGTGATTTCTACTGTATAATCGTTAGGGATTTGTTTAGGTCATACCTGAATGGACTAATGGTTTTCCCTACTTCCTTCAATTTCCCAATTTCTTCAGTTTCTTCAATTTCCCTACTTTCTTCAATTTACATTTAAATTTGGCAAAAAGGAGTTCATGATTTGAGCCACAGTCAGCTTCCAGTCTTGTTTTTGCTGACTGTATAGACCTTCTCCATCTTTGGCTGCAAACAATATAATCAATCTGATTTCATTGTTGACCATCTGGTGATGTTCATGTGTAGAGTCTTCTCTACAATGGGCCAGTCTTCTCTACTACTCGGCCATAAAAAATAATGAAATAATTTCATTTGTATTAATATGGACAGACCCGGAGATTATCATCAGAGAAGGCAATGGCAACCCACTCCAGTACTCTGGCCTGGAAAATCCCATGGACAGAGGAGCCTGGTAGGCTGCAGTCCATGGGGTCGCAAGGAGTCAGACACGACTGAGTGACTTCACTTTCACTTTTCACTTTCATGCATTGGAGAAGGAAATGGCAACCCACTCCAGTGTTCTTGTCTGGAGAATCCCAGGGATGGGGGAGCCTGGTGGGCTGCCGTCTATGGGGTCGCACAGAGTCGGACACGACTGAAGCGACTTAGCAGCAGCAGCAGCAGCAGAGATTATCATACTAAGTGAAGCAAATCAGATACAGATACATCATATGATAGCACTTACATGGGCAATCTTAAAATAATGACACAAATGACCTATCTGCAAAACAGACACAGACTCACAGACCTAGAAAATGAACTTATGGTTACTAAAGGGTAGAGCAAGGCTATGGGTCAGAGGGAACCAGATAAACATAACCATATATACACTCCTATATTTAAAAGAAAACACATATGTAAATCTAAATGGATATTGGGTACATGAAACAATAATTGTTACTTTAAGTCCTTAGTAGAAATGTTACAGCTTTAAATACATACTTTTTTTTTTTGTCTGAAAACCAAATTTTCCAACTCAGAAATCTGGAAAAGCACAAGAATTAAAAGCTGAAAAAAAAAATTGAAGGAAGAAGATAATAAGGATTAAAAAGAACAGTGACTAATGGAATATAAAGGTAGAATTAAAAAAAAAAATCAAGACAACTTAAAGGTGGTAATTTGAAATGATTTTAAATTATATTTATAACCACCTAGTGTGACTGATCAAGAAAATAAATGTGACAAATTACTAGTGGATGGAATGAAAAGTGGAATGTCATTTTGGATTTTATAGAAGACACTACGAACAATATAAAGTAAAGTGAAGTTGCTCAGTCGTGTCCACCTCTTTGAGACACCATGGACTGTAGCCTACCAGGCTCCTCTGTCCATAGGACAGGCAAGAATGCTGGAGTGGGTTGCCATTTCCTTCTCCAGGGGATCTTCCCGAACAATAAACTGGCAATTAAATTTAGTTAAAATGGAGAAATTCTCAGTGGGAAAAACGAATCAAAACTAACATAAGACTAAACATAAAATGTGCATTTTCTGATCTCTAATAAAGAATTTGAATTATTAATTTAAAGTCTCTTTCAGAAAGAAATTTCCAACCCAAACTACTTCAAAGGTAAATTCTTTCAAATATTAAAGTGAGGATAAACGTCAATTTTAAACCTACTTCCAGAGGACAGGAGAAGATAAAACATTTCCCAATTTATTTTGAGGCCAGCATAACTGACACCAAAATAACAAAATAAAATTACAAAAAACAAAAATTATAGGCCAACTTTTCTCATTAACATGGAAAGAAAAAAAAAAAGTAAATCCGAGACATGTACATATTAAAAAAAAAAAAAAACACTTCATGACCAAGTTATGTTTATTTAAGAAAAATACAGTTTGTTTCAACTTTCAAAAATCAACCAATGCAATTAACAGAACAGAGAGAGAAAAAAAAATACGGTCATCTCAATAGATGCAGAAAGTGTATTTTATTAAGGTCAATACTCATTCATGTTTTTTTTTAATCACAGTAAACTAGAAATAGAAGCGAATTATATTAGCCTGAAAACATTTTTAAAACATCATATTAGTGTGAAATATTGAAATGATCTCTCTCAGGATTAAATGTTTGCTATCATCATCTCTTTTCAGTATTGTACTGAAGCTTTACCTGGTGCAGTAATATTTAAAAATTAAGAAACTGAAAAAGAGAAAACAAGACCATCAGTTTTCTCAACTAATTGGATTATGTAATAATAAATCTACTTTAGATATTTCATGTAAGTGGAATCATGGGATATTTGTCATTCTGTGACTGGTCTATTTCAATTAGCATAATGTCCTCAAGCTTCAACCATGTTGTAGCATATGACAGAATTTCCTTCTTTTTTAAGGCTGAATCCTATCCCATTGCAAGAGTATCTCATATAATCCTTATCCATTCATTCAGTCATTCATGGACATTTCAGTTGTTTTCACTTCTTGGCTCTTGTGAATAACAGCGCAATAAATGTAGGGGTACAGATACTTTTCCAAGATCTTGATTTCAATTATTCTGGATAAGTACACCGAAGTACTGTATCATATGATAGATCTACTTCTTAAATATTTGGAGAAACTTCATACTGTTTTCCATATTGGCTTCATCATTTTACATTCCCACCAGCAGTGCTCAAGGAAGGGCTCCTACTTCTCTCACATTCTCATCAACACTTGCTCTTTTCTGGGATTTTGTGTTGCTTTGTTTTTTATAACATCTGTCCCAACAGGTGCCAGGTGATATCTCACTATGGTTTTGATTTCCTTGATGATGTTGAGTATCTTTTCATGTGATACTCACTGGATCTTTATATGTCTTCTTTGGACAAAGATCTGAGTCCTTTGTCCATTTTTCAATCAGGTTAGTTGGTTTTTTGCTATTGAGTTGTAGGAACTCTTCATACATTTTGGATATTAACCCATTATATCAAATACATGGTTTCCAAACATTTTCTCTAGTGTTTCTCCCACTCTGATGATTGTCTCCTTTGCTGTGTAGAAACTGTTTAGCTTGATGTAGTCCCATGTGTCTATTTTGTCTTTCTTGCCTGTGGTTTTTGTTTTTTTTTTAATTGAAATTTCTATCTGGCTCATTATGATTCGTCTCCTTCTGTAATGGCATCCATTTTCTACAAACATTTTCAAGACTGGATACAAATGATTTGAATTATTTTGCTATGTTTTCCCCACAAACTACTTGATCTCATTGGCTGCAAATACACAATTGGCAACTTAAGCTTTGACCCTAGCAACCAATACCCTTCCTCTGAGGAGATATCTCTCAGGAGACAAAGTGTCATATTGTTTGAAGGGCAACAAGTCAGTCAAGACTTAAAAGAGAAAGGCAGTAAAAGCTGTAGAAATTTAATATTTCCTCCCAAAGGAGAAGCTGATGATTAGGATGTAAATATTTCACATTTTTGTCCTTCCTAGGAATACATGTATAATTTCAAACCTCACTAACATGAATCCTGTTGACCAAATTCTGAATAATTGTGAGCAACAAATATTATCACTAAGTTATCTCAATACATTTAAAATACATTTCTCTATTGTATATTTCTCATTTTTGTTTTGGTAGATTAAAAAAAAAATGTTAGAAAGTCTAAAGCAAAAAGTAACTAGGCATTGACCCCATTAACTTTCCCAACAGTTTTGCTCTCTGGGTATCATTTCAATTCACTCTAATTTATAATTTCTTCCTCAGGCAAGTGTTCCAATGCCTCATGTCACTTTGCTTCTAACATATCACGTGACACCAGAATTTCTCCCCATTCAGTACTTAGATGACTCAGCTATAGGGTTTGAGGTTAGTACAACCAGATGACTGAAGACGAGCATAACTTATAAAAAGAGGGGTCACTCTGGAGGTTACACTATAGTAAGTAGGCAGGGATTTGCCACTATGGTACTGATAAAACCTGAAATGGTCCCTTTTTCGATTTAGTTATCTGAAATTAAGCAGAGTTCAGACTCTATGTTCTTATAATGCTCTCTGAGCAATTCAGAAAATAGGATAAGACTCAGGTCATGGGTGCTCAGTCACTTCAGTTGTGCTCGACTATTTGTGACCCTATGGACTGTAGCCTACCAGGCTCCCCTCAATGGAATTCTCCAGGCAAGAATACTAGAGTGGGTTGTCATGTCCTCCTCCAGGGGATTTTCCCAACCCAGGGATCAAACTCCTGTCTCTAGCATCTCCTGCATGGGCAGGTGGATTCTTAACCTCTAGAGCTACTTGGGAAGACCCAAAGATAAAGTTTGTTACTTACAGATGAAATCCTGTATCAATGCAACAACTGAAAAATGTAGGAAACAAGTAAGGTTTAATTAATGTTTGATTACTACCTTCCAGCTATAAAAGTAATAAAATATCTTGTACTTAAACAGTGTCTTCTACTTTAAAGGTACATATGCAAATTAAGGCTAGTGGTTCCCACCTCACTCACAACATAGGGTTGTTGAAAAGATAATAATAATACAAGCACGTTTTACTGAAAGCCTATTATGTGCCAAATACTGTGCTAAATTTTTACCTCTTTGAGATAAGTAATATTACAGACCTGGAGAAAAACTGAGACTCAGAGAAGGTAAGTTATTATGCAAGGTCATATAGCTTGTTAGCTTGTATTTAGATTATTCTTGCTTTATATGCAAATCCATGATATTAACTATCACTTCACAGAGATCTAATAAGGCAATAGAAATGAGTGCTTTGAAAGTTATATGTCACTAAATTAACTGAACAGGCAGATCTGCTAAAATAAAAAGGGCACAATACATGGACCTGCCTGTGAAACACTTGAAGCCAGAAGTTAGAGAAATAGTGAATACTCTCATCACAACTAAGTTGTGGTTTCTGATCTGAGTAATCAATATCACAGAAAAATAAGGACCCAAGTAACAGATCTACAGTAGTATACAACAGTTCAAATTCTTTTAATAAGTCTGCGAGAAAGGGGTGGGAGCGGAGATGGAATTGGAATAATACATCATGAAATTCACCTATACACACATTAAATTAATTCAATACACATTTAACCAAAGCATCTAGACATTAGACAAGTGAAAATCCTAAATTCTAAAATAGAGATTCTAAAATCTAAAATTTAGAATCTAAATTTCAAAAAATTCTAAATTTTAAAATTTAGATTCTAAATTCTAAAAATTCTAAATTGGAGAACAATGACACTAGACAAAATTTTGAGGATGTGTGGTAAGCACTGATGTATTTTGCATTCTAAATTCAGGATCAGCAACTCATTCCCCCAGATGATTGTTCATTTTGCTAAGGTTCACAGCTGAGTCCCTCTTTCTCGAGGAAGTTACCTTGATAAAAATTATTCCCCCACTCTGAGGCAACTTGCATCCAATTACTAGCTGGTGTGGTGGGACAATGACTCAGCAAACCTTGCTTGATGATGACATGGCTCTGAAGAGCCATTCCAGGATCAAAGCTCCCTGGAGGCTCGGCCAAGGCCTCCATTACAACTGGATGCTGGTTCATCTCCCTTTGCCTAATTCTGGGTCCCTCCCCCATCCCAGGTATAGTTCCTAGAGCATTCCCTCATAAACTCATGCACACAGATCTCAGAATTTTTGAGACTCTTTTTCTGTGGAACCTGACCAATGACCAAGACTAATCCTGAATTTTTCTCTCATCTACAGCTTAAGGTTCTTACTATTATTACAAAATATACACTCTCTTTCTATTTTCCCAATGTCAAGTGACAGAGTAGTAAATCTTTTACATGGAGCTGATATTACTCTGTGGAACTCCTTAAAAGTTTGATATAGATTCCACACATAATGAGGCTATCACATTGAAAAATAGCACACTTAACAACCAAAATGATTTTTAAAGGCTGATATGAATATCAGCTAGTTATTTCTACAAAACAAAATAGTTTTAAGTTATGAAGAATAGACTTCGGCACTAAAAGGCTACATATATGGCCTTCCTATTCTTTCTTGAGTAAAATGTAAAATCTAGGTTGTGCTTTGTAAATAATCCCCTGTGCTTCATAAATGTATAAAAAGTGCTTTGGTAAGAAGCAATGGTTTGTAGTACTTATAGAAGACTTTCACTTGTGTAACAACTTGCACTTCAACAAAGATTTGACATTTATTTGCTTCCCTGATGGCTCAGTGGGTAGAGAATCCACCTGCAGTGCAGGACACAAGAGATGCAGGTTTGATCCCTGGGTCAGGAAGATTCCCTGGAGTAGGACATGGCAACCTACTCCAGTATTCTTGCCTACAGAATTCCATGGACAGAGGAGCCTGGTGGGTTACAGTCCATTGGGTTGCAAAGAGTCAGACATGACTTAACAATTAAGCACACATATGCAAGGCACTCATCTGGGATCTTTGGAAACAAATAGGATGATTTTAGACCCTAAATATTTGTTGACTCAGTTGTCACTACTCCTCTCCTTCATGAGCCCACAATTCAGTTGAGAAGCAAGTGAAATAAAAAGTAATGCTGACAGAAAGTAGACAGGGGTTAATGCACATACATGTTTGTTAGCAAGATAAACATGAGGATGAAATTAAATGTCTGTCACAAAATTAACACTTTGGTTCTCAGCAGATATATCCTATTGCATGTATCCAAGTAGTTGAAATATAACAGAAGCAAGAAAATATTTCCAGAAGCTCTTTCAGACATGGATGCTAAACGTGAGGAAGGCAATGGCACCCCACTCCAGGTTGCAGTCCATGGGGTCGCTGCGAGTTGGACACGACTGAGTGGCTTTGCTTTCACTTTTCACTTTCATGCACTGGAGAAGGAAATGGTAACACACTCCAGTATTCGTGCCTGGAGAATCCCAAGGACGGGGGAGCCTGGTGGGCTGCTGTCTACGGGGTCGCACACAGTCAGACACGACTTAGCAGCAGAAGCAGCTAAACATGAGTAAATCACACCATCACTGAGTTTATATATAAACCATTTTCTCTTTTCCAAAGATTTTCTAATAAATTTTATTCAATTCCAGGTGTAACTATCAGAGAGACTTGTGAATGAAAATGCTAAAGTATCAATGTAAAATGCACAGATGCTTGTATATAAATCTCATTACAGTCCACATCAAATCGACCCTTTTTTTCCTCTCCTGTCTAGGTGAATCGCACCACCATCTGCTCAGTTGCTCAAGTTAAAAATCTGGAAATCAAGTCCAGTGTCTCTCTATTCCTTTCCTCATATGTTCCATCAATAAACTAATCTAATATGTAGTACATCCTACTATCTTATCTCCTAAACTGTGCATTCTCAACAGGGGTGATATCACCCCCAAGGGAGTGCAAATTGGTTCTTGGAGAGAGGGAGAGTGATGGTTAAATTTATGTGTCAACTTTAGCTAGGCTATGGTACCCAGTTATTTGGTCAAACATTAGCCTAGATGTTGTTGTGAAGGTATTTTTGAATGATTAACATTTATAATCAGTTGACTTTAAGTAAACAGTTTACCTTTATAATGTGCAGCCTCATCTAATCAGTTGAAGGCTTTAAGAGCAAACTGAAGAAGAAATTCTACCTCAAAATTGCAACACACACATTCAGTTGCTGACCTACCCTACAAATTTCAAACTTGCCAACCCCCACGACCTTGTAAGCCAATTTCTTTAAATAAATAGATATCTCTCTCTCTGCACCTACCTAATAAAAAGGATAAAAAGTATTCCGTATATAAACCAATATGCATATTGTACATAAATAGATATTGCAGTATACCTGTAGTATTAACATTTCACTGAGCAGGGAGTCAGGATAAAATGTCTAAAAAGTTTCCTAGTCTCCTATGTGGGCAGTGGTAATGAAAAAATAGTGACAAACGCTCCTAAATATTTTTAAGCATGTCCTCTATTCTGTATCTTTTATGCCACCACACGAGGGGAGTACGCTATTCATTATCAAGAACATTACTTCTCACAGGCTCTCTGGGAGTATATTTGCGCCCCCCGCCCCCCCGACTACATCTTCCACACCATCTAGCAGATTTTTGTAAAATGTAAATCTGATCCTCTCTCTCCCTTGTTTAAAACTCCTTGCTGGCTCCAGGGTTGGAACTTCTCATCTCCGCTTCCACAGGAACCCAGAGGCAGGACAGGTGCCCTCTCAGAGGAGAACACGAGATCCAGTTAGCTGGGTGACCTGCCCAAGGTTGCACAAGATGCGGAGGCAAATTCAGGATGTTAAACCAGATGCTGCAAGCCAGCTACCCAATTTTCTTCAAACAACATGCTGTTTTATCATCAGGCTGACCAACATCTGGATACTCTTAATATCTACCAACTAGTTTATAAGACTCTGAGCAAATGACTATGTAAGAGAGTTCTAGCTCCTAACTGGTAAAATACAGGTGATATCCTCCTCTAGAAATTGATACTGGGATTAAATAGGCTAAGAGATATCACACATACACACACAGAGAAACATATGTGGGCATACACGTGTACATGGGCACACACAAATACCATCCCAGCTGGCTCAGTGGCAAAGACTCCACCTGCCAAGCAGGAGGCGCATGTTCGATCCCTGGGTCGGGAAGATCCCCTGGAGAAGGAAATGGCAACCCACTCCAGTATTCTTGCCTGGGAAATCCATGGACAGAGGAGCCTGGTGGGCTACAATCCACAGGGTCACAAAAAAGTCAGACAAGATTTAGTGACTAAACACCACCACCACCACCAATGTTTTTATGTGTATGCACACACACACATATGTAGAGAGAGAGCACATCTAGAATATAATATCTGTCATTTTGGAAGTTACTGAATAAACAGGTGAGTGGGGACTTCTTTACCCTGTTATGCTACCTCTATCACAGGTTAAGATTAAGAACAGAGGTAAGCTATCATGAAATTCAGCTGGATTTTTTTCTTTTCCTAGCTTCATGCCAAAAAAAGAATAGCCTTACCCTCCCTCCCACTTAACCTATCACTGGACAACAATTAACCTAGACTAAAGTCAACACCAAGTCAAGCTTATTAGGAATGCCTCTTCCCACTCCCCTCCTTTTGTTCCTTTCTGAATTTGCTCATGAATAAGACTGACTCTTCACACTCACCACTTTCCCCATCTTGGTTCAATGAAACCACTCCAGTCATTCTGTTTCAACTGAAAATGAATACCCTTTTCCCATTATCCTTCTCTTACCTTTTTCAAATACTTGTTTAGTTACTTTAGGAATACCCACCACTTTGTTCCAGGCAATCAGCCCAAAAGCCATTCTAATCACGCTGTAGAGTTTATTGGGATCCTATAAATCTTCAGTTCTTCTATCCACAAAGTGAGTCTCCTCTCTCCAGTATTTTAAGAAGTGTTCATTTTAACCCTTCTAGAATGTGACCAGTTAAGAGGAGTTCACCATTCATTAGAGAAATTATTATTCATATGGAAAACACAGGATTTTTCATCCTTTTGTTCCCTAGATCATGCAGAATAAATCCTTCTCCTCTTCCACATAACACCCATAAACACACATTTACATCTTCTCCAGAATAAACACCACATTCAGTCTATGACTCTTTTCGCCTCATGGGATCCAATTCACATATCCTGTTGTCAGTTTTCAGGATATACCCCAGTTTGTCATTTGTCACTCTAAAAATGCACGCATGCATACTAAGTCACTTCAGTTGTGTCCGACTCTTTGCAATGCTATGGACTGTAGTCTGCCAGGCTCCTCTGTTCATGGGATTCTCCAGGTAAGAATACTGGAGTGGGTTGCCATTTCCTCCTCCAGAGGATCTTCCTGACCCAGGGATTGAACCTCGTCTCTTATATCTCCTGCATTGGCAGGCAGGTGTTTTACCACTAGCGCCACATGAAAATATGGTACCTAAATAGCAACACACTGGTATCATTGATCTTAAAATGTAACTGTCATTTTTTTAAACACTGGCAAAAAGATAGATAAATATTTTGAATAATTAGTAAGAATTTTTTCACATTTATAGCTGAAATTATCACTTCTAATATTTGCCTTTAAATATTTACCTTCAGCCATGGTTTGTCCCTGAAACTCCAACCATATATTGTAAACCTCCAATTCAATATTTTTTATTTGCTTGATTATTTTGTGGACTCAAATGGAACTCCTCTCACATAAAACTCATTGTCCCCTAAAGGTCAGATCTTCCTCCTGACTTCTCTCTTTCTGCCGGCCCAGCAGTAAGTCACATCCTTGCTCTTGTTGTTTAGTTGCTGAGTTGTGTCTGACTCTTTGTGACCCGGTGGACTGTAGCCTGCCAGGCCCCTCTGTCCATGTGATTCCCCAGGTAAGAACACTAGAGTGGGTTGCCATTTCCTCCTCCAAGGGATTGTCCCAATCCAGGAATTGAACTTGCATGTCCTGCTTGGCAGACGGATTCTTTACCACTGCGCCACCTGGGAAGCCTATTCTCACCTAGATGGCCACAAATTTTCCCATCTAACTGTCAGGATTCTAAAGGCATCTCACCAGATTTCCTTCTTTTCAACTATGCTCAGCTTTCCCTGCCCACCCGATCTAACAAATATCCTGGCCCTACCCTCTCCCTGAGTCCTCTCCAATTTACCCTGTAGACTGACAGCACTTTATTCAGAAACATAACTTTCACACGTTGCTGTTTACTCGCTAGGTCATGTCTGCATATTTTGCAACCCCAGCCAGGCTCCTCTGTCCATGGCATTTCCCAGGCGAGAATATTGGAATGGGTTATCATTTCCTTCTCCAGGAGATCTTCACGACCCAGGGATCGAACTGTCAGGCAGATTCTCTACCACTGAGCCAGCAGGGAAATCCCCCTTCACACACACAGAAACATATATATATATCCTGATGAATACTGCTACCACTTATACTAATATTAATACATAATGTTAACTGACCATTACGTCACAAACTAGGCTTAAATTTTTACATATTTCATTTTACTTAGTCCTAATTTTATGGATAAGAAAACTGAGACAGAGTTTACACCACACACCCACACTCAAGTTATCTAGGGAGTAAGGGGTTGAACCAAATATATCTGCCAAGTCCTAAAATCTTAAGTATCAATAGACTTCTACTACTCTCTGATCCCAAACCATATTTTTACATCTCCCCATTATTCCCATACAGATCCTAGCTCTTTCGTTACATCAGATGACCTAGCCTCTCAAATGATTCTGGAAGCATTTCTGCCTTCCCAATTTTTATGCCCGCTGGTTTCAAGGATCCCACCCATCTTTCCATCCCCAATCTTTCCAACTAAAAATAAATCTTGTGAGACAGGTACTATTGTTATTATTTTATAGTTGAGAAAACTGATGCTGTTTGCATAAGGTCCCATAGCTTTGTGTAGGAACTGGAAACTGAACCCAGGTCTGTTTTACTCCGAAGACTTTGCTTCTTCACTACACTCTGCTACGTATAGTCAGTTACTATTCACCCTCCAGGGAGCAAATCTGCTATCTGGTCTATCCCCAAGTTGTTATCCTTGCTCTAAATCTTCATAAAATGTATAACTTTTGCTTTGTGAAATTTCTAACAGTGTCATCAATTTTTAACTTTCATGTTAAAGTTAGGAACTTTCTTCCTTTCAGAACCAGGTTGGAGAAGACCACAAATAGCAATGAAGAGCATAGACCCTGGAGCCAGCTTCCTAAAATCTAATCCTAGCACTACTGTTTCTCAGCTGTGTGACCTTTAGAGAATTTCCTGATCTCTCTCCAACTCTCGTTTCTCATTTGTAAAGCGGCCCTAGTACTGCCTAATGTACAAAGTTGTTGCAAGGGTCAAACAAGTTTATCAAGTTATCAGAACACTATCGAGCAACTACTCACTTAGCTATTGAGGGCAGGAATCTATTCTTACCTTCATCTCTTCTAATATTACTTTCACAACTTGGAAACTAGACTTCATCATTCCGTGGCAGCCCAGGGTATGTGTATGAAAATAGAACCGATCACTAGAATGACACACGCACTAAGATGGGCATTCCTCTCGCTTCACAGGTTGACTCCAACCAGGCCAGGCAAGATGTCTCAAGGGTAAAGCAAGCTTGACTGTGGATCAGTTAAAAGAACTATTGTTTTGATCAAATGCAATGTGTGAAAAACCACACTATAGATAGTAAATAAATGTCAAACTATTATTTGAAAGTGACAAGATGATAGACATCTCAAGAATTGGATGTACTTTATTTATATAAATGCATCCAATTCTGAAACGTTACCTTTGCTGAAAATGTGAAACTGCTTCACTGATGACGTTCATGGGCATGCCAAATCATTCCTATAAATTATGTGAAAGTCAACTGCAAGAAAAATTTACTGTGTCTCTACTAAATGGAAGCAATCCAACCATAAACTGATCTCTGTAACTTGAAAAACAAAAACAAAAACAAGCACTCTAGGGAAGGAACATGCCTTAAAGTCCAATTTCAAAAGCAATTTAAGTTCTGGAGATTCCTATGTTTGGAATAGACTGGACTAAGCCTTGAAGCTAAACAGTTGCATTAACTATCCTTACGATCTCTCTCCTTTACACAGAAATGGAAACGATTTCTCTAAAAACATATTTCTAAAAAGAAGCAAGACATACAATCCGTTTTTATGTGATCCAACACACAGATGAAAATTTTCTCTGCTCATAGTTCAGTCCACACCAGAACAAAAATGGAGTGGGAAGACATTTAACCTTAGCATCTCTACGTCACTCAAAGAAGGATTTATGAGCATTGGTGGATTTCCAATAAAATATGAATAGAAAATGATTTGCAGCTCACTCTCCTCAGAGCAACAGTTTTACCTGGTATAGAAGAAAAAGCTATTGTTCTCTTTCATTCTGATTTTGAGAAGCGAAGATCCTGTTCATGCCCGTTATCCCTAAGGCAGGTCCTGGCACACGGCAGTCACTTATAAACACGGCTGAACCACAGCGTACGGCACTACTTCTCCCAGTCTTTCCAGGGCTGTCCTCCTCAAACTTTGGTGTTCATGAGCTCTATGAGTGAGTGCTACTGTGTGAATCCTATGTTCACCCTCCCCACAGAGATTCTGAATTGAGAGTTCTGACTGGCACCCAGAAATTTGATTGTCTAAGCAAAGATTCTAGTTGATCCTCATGCAGGTATTCCAGTGACTACAGTGTAAGGACACTATACTTCAGCTAATTTTTAAACTAATAATAATAGCTGAGATATATTGAGTATACTCTTCTTGCCATGGGCTCTACAGGCATTCCCTCATGTAATCCTCAAAATATTCTACAGAATAGACTTTGCTCTCATCATCTTTTGCAATGAGGAAATTAAGCCATGAAGAAGTCAAGTAATTTGTAGGAGGTCACAAGGCTCATGGAAGAGACAGGATACAAATCCAAGTCTGTATGATTCCAAAGCCCATGCTTCTAACAAGCATACCCTGTTGCAAAAATCAAAGTCTACATGCTGCCAGTTTTTTCTTAGCAACATATCAGTAAATGCCATGCACAAATGTAGCCAAGAAAATTGATCATTCATTCATATATATGAAATTTCATCATTTGAATATCATCTTCAAATATTCTGGGTAATGGGTCACAAAGGTTTCATATTTCGTCAGGGCACAGAACAATCAACAGCCTAGCACATTCAAAATGAGAACATTCATTTCATGTTAGTGTCAAAAATGAGAGCTTTTTTCTCTTTTGAAATAACAACGGAACTACTTTTAGATACTAACTGTGTATTCTTCTGACTGAAACATGAGAGAAGGTAACCAAAAGAACAAAACTGATCATGGAAGTATCAAGTAAGGGAGGGGGGATCGGGATAGGGAATACGTGTAAATCTATGACTGATTCATATCAATGTATGACAAAAAAAAAAAATTTAAAAAAAAAAGAAAAAAAAAAGAAGTATCAAGTAAATATATTTGTTTCTAAATGTAAAAAAAAAAAAAAAAAGATATTTTTTCCTTCTGCAACATTAACCAAGGAGAGAAAAAAACAGACACATTCATGAGGACTAGGGCCCCTAGTTTACTTTTCCCACATTCTGTGGGCGTTAGAGTCTTAGGAAGACCCAGCATGTGAAGCAGAGTGACTTCTCTGCCAAGTCAGTCCAGGAGCCCTCGGTCTCCTCTCTGATGGTAGCACTAATAGTGGATTTTCCGCTTCCCCAGCAACAGCCCAGAGGGAGAAGCCAGACAACAGAACCGGACAGACCTGTGTTTGAAGCCCATCTTAGCCACTCAGTAGCTATACATCTGTTAGCAAGTTCTTAACCTATCTGAAGTTCATTTTTCTCCCCTGTAAAACTGTAATATCAATATCTACCTTACAAGGTTACCATGAGGATGCCAGAGGCAAATGCAGACAACACTCTTCCCAGAGTTCCTGGTAATAAATGGGTAATAAATGGACTTACTCCACTAGTAAGTCCAACTATGCCCACATGGAAAGATCTTAAACATACTACTGAGTTTTTAAAATAAAAACTTTTATTTTGTATTTTCTTCTTGTCTTCACATCCATGTGGCTCTGTTTGCTGCATGCATCTCACTAGATTTGCTTGTAAATCTGGTCTGAGTTGTGCTTTCTTGAACGTATCATGTTCTGATACACAAGAGGGCAATAAACACCAGCGGCACTAAAATAATGCTTGACTAAGTCTTTCTGGCACAGAACATTCCTTCTGAAGTTTTATGACAAGGATCTCTGGGTTACCATTGCAACCACTCTGCTAGTGAATCAGCAAGTGCTTACAATCAGAAAGTGATGACTTGCCTTATGCATGATTAACTGGGACAAAATTGTATCCAAAAGTTTTGGTTTTAAGCAAAAACAAAAGACACACTTTTCATTTTCACGAAAAACGCTCTTGAACAACGTTTTCACTAACCAAATGAACTTTTTTGACCAACTCAATCCTTTGTAAATACATAATAGTGGTAAACATAACATCATACAAAAGATTCATTCCTCTAAACGTATATCTGAATAACTTAAACCACAAACATAAGACGGGTATTTATGTTAATAGTAGAAAAATACTGTGTCTTCTCTTGGAGAAAAAAATGAGTAGAACATCAATAGCTTTGTAAAAGTTAGCAACGTTACTGTGAGAAATACTGTCAGAAATGTGGAAAAGAGTTTGAGCCACTAACTGATGCTTCCTTCTCAGTGTAAGCTTTGTGAGTGGAGAAACTATGACTGTTCCCTGCTATTACCCCAGACCCAGTATAGGCTTGACACACAGTGTGTGTTCAATATGAATCTGACTAATAAGTGAAGGAACAAATGAACAAATAAACCAAGAGGGAAATGTTCCATGGAAGAAGGTGAGATTAATGACTGACGATTGAGGTCGGATTAAACCTAATTGAGCCTAAATTGAGGTTGCCATGTGCTCCTTTCCACTGTTTATTAAGTTAGAACTAGAAAGGGAGGCAGAATACATACGGAAGAGAAAATAGAACTAGGAAATAAACTCCTGAGCATGTTCCATCTTACAAGAGGAGTATTCCAAGATAAGTGAATTAAAACTCTTATGGGATGTCATTTCACCTAGTCAAATTTGCAAAAATTCAAAAACTTTTATAAAATAAAATAGTGGTAAGGGTATGAGGAAGTACACATTGTTCACACTGTTAGTAGGAATGTAGATTAGTATCATTCATTTTGGATAATATATTTGGTAGTAGCTCTTAAAACTTTAAATATGCACACTAAAGGATCTAACAATTCTACTTCTAGTTCTAAAAAAAGAAAACCACATACATAAGTATTCATATCTAAGGATGTTCACTACATCATTCCTTAAACCTTTGAAAACTTAAGAGCAATCTGAATTGCTTTCAGTAGGAAATAGGTAAAGTGTGTCAGGGCTGTACTACTTAGAATAGCATGTATATAATCAAAAATAATGCAGTAAATCCAACTATGCCCACATGGAAAGATCTTAAACATACTATTGAGTGAGAAAAACAAATTAAAAAAAATAATAATGTAATACTTTATTTAAACAAGTTAAACATGCACACACACATACAACTTCACTATATATTTTATGAGGAGATACACATACACACACACACATATATATATATATCTGTACACACATGCACACACACAGCTAACCCTTGAACAGGGTCAGTTCAAACTGTGTGAGTCCACTTGCACATGGATTTTTTTCAATACTAAATACAGTACTACATGATCTGTGTTTGGTTGAATTCCCAGATGCAAAATGGCAAATACAGAGGGCTGACTATGGGATTGACTACTGCTGATTTTGTTATCTGCCACAGGTCATGTAACCAATCCCCCACAGACACCAAGGGATGACTCTATATGTTAATTTGCAAAAATCAAGTTCTAGAAGGATACATACCAAACTGATAATAATGGTATCTCTGGGAATAAAACTAATTAGGCATTCTAGTCAAGAGGGCCTTGACTGTAGACCATTAATTATTACAAGGCAGATGTTTTCATGTGTTAGTTTATGAACTAAAAATTACACCAAAGAGGATACCAGAACACTCACACCCCCTTGCCATTTTACTTAGTAATTTCACTTAAAATATCCCTCCCTTTGGTAATCTCAAGTCTTCATGTAAGTGAATGTATTCATTCATACATTTGGCCTCTTGGTCACTATTTCATCAAAGTAGTTAATGACTATTTTCCATGTTACTAGAAAGTATGGTATAGCTGAAGTTACACAAATGAGTAAGGTGTATCTAGAATCTCAAAGAGCTTGGCAGTTTTACAAAGATTTATGGATTCCATTCAAAATATGCAGGAATCACAGTATTTTTCTTCACCATGCTAAGAGACAACATGAGTTTGTCTGGATGGGCTAGTCAGGAAACTGTTGATTAAATGTACCATATGAAATCAAAACAGCTTAATTAAGAATTAATAATATCTGAAAATGGGTACACGCTGGGAAGCACTTCCTGATTTCAATTTTCAGGCTTCAGTCAGGAAATAGCCAATTAACTTTCTAAACTTTTTTCACCCACCGGGAGGTGACATCCCTGAAATGTTTTGACAAATCCTTCAGGCACCAAACCTGTCCCAAATTTCAAGAGTAATTTCATGTTTTATGGACATGTAATCAAGGTGAGCAAGAGAACTGACGTAAAGCATCAGCCCACAAATGTGGCCCCTCCTCAGTGAAGCTCAGCATCTGCTGGGCAACTAGTCATACCCTAGCTCACTCAGGTGCTCAATCTAGAGTATTTTTCTGCTAGTTACCTACATATGCAAACACACACAGAAAGAGTCTCCAGAGAAGCACTGATTAAAGTTTACTTCGAGCCAAGAGGCCTTATAGATTCTCTGCTCAGTTTCTTTCTTTACTGTTGGCTTGTCTGAGAAACCAGAATGGATGATGGCCCTTTACTGCCCACTGTTTACCTTCCACACCACATCGTTGAGCTTTCATTATGTGCCAGGCACTACTTCAAGTGCTAGAGACACATTGATGATTCCGTCCTCAGGAACTCCTGCTTTAACCAGGAGACTTGTCCATTCATTCTGCATTTATTTATTTAGGGTTGTGCTAATTACCAGGCATGGGGCTTCCTTCCCTGGTAGCTCAGGGGTAAAGAATCCACCTGCCAATGCAGGAGACAGGGGTTCGATCCTTGGGTCAGGAAGACCCCCTAAAGAAATGGTAACCCACTCCAGTACTCTTGCCTGGAAATTTCCAGAGAGAGAGGAACCTGGTGAGCTACAGTCCATGGGGTCACAAAAGACTCAGACATGACTTAGCAACTAAACAACAACAATCATCAGGCATAGAAAGGTAAGAGCCTTGTCACTGAAATTCAAAGAACAGTCTAGTGAAGGGACAAAGTTACTGAGACCCACAGTCCCAGGACAAAGCTCGACAAAGATTCAACAACTCAGTTTGTTGACTATATATCAACATAGCCAAGAAACTTTATCTTTACAAAAACATAATCAACAGAATGTTCACCATAATGATAGTATGAAAAAGTGTTGTCGTTTAGGGTTAGGGTTTGAGAGAAAAGAGCCCCCACTCCTACGTATGGAGAAAAGTGGCAGGGAAGACTCCTCACAGAGGTTAAAGTTTCATCTGGGACATCATTTCTTTTCAGGAGCCCCTCATAGGAAATAAAAGGAGTGCCAGGAACAAATGTGGATGGGGAAATTGCTTTAAAAGCCTATATTGCTAGTGCCATTGGACAATAAAATTTTCCAATGCCTATTTCCTAAATTTTTTTTCCCCTCTAACTTCTCTGCTGGAATTTAAAGGAAATCAGCTCCAAAATTAAAAGTACAGAATTTAAATGCCACTGAATTGAAAGTTAAAGCCTCACTCAATATTAATGCAAATCTATAGGTTAAAAATACATTTAACATCATAATTGTCAAAAATTATACACAAAAATGAAAAATGTGCTACTGCACATATAATGCCATCTTTCAAGTTCAAGGCTGACACTATTTTTATCTCTGTGTGGGGAATATGTTAAAAAAAAGAAAATCCAACATTTTTTTTCCCCTGCCTTACATATGTAGCCCAGTTCTTGGCTTGCAATTTCTATTTCTATTTAGAGGGATATTCTCCATTTTGTATGACTGAGACATGCCATCTCTGATTTCCCGAAGGCAAGGTTGGACCACCTATGAACATTATTCAGCAGCATTCCACAATCATGCAGGATCCAAGAAGCAATAAAAGTCAACACAGTGTGGGCCTGCAGGGTTTGTAAGTGGGTTAATATACATTACATGGCTTCCCTGGTGGTGCAGTGGTAAGGAATCTGCCTGCCAATGCAGGAGACACAGGTTTGATCCCTGGGATAGGAAGATGCCCTGGAGAAGAAAATGGCAACCCATTACAGTATTCTTGCCTGGAAAATGCTATGGACAGAGGAGCCAGGCAGGCTAGAGTCCAGGGGGTTGCAAAGAGTCAGACATGACTGGGCAACTGAACAATGATATGAAGTATATTATTTTATCATCACTCCAATGTTGATGGAGATATTACTACCTTCATTTTAGAGAATTATTCATTAAAAAATCTACTGAATACTTAGTATGAGTCAGGTACTATTTCATGCCCAGGGTTAAAACTATATGAAATGATGAATCAAATCCCTGCCTATACAGAGTACTGTACAGTACTATACAGAGTACTCTACTGTGAAAAGTAGTTAAACAAATACATAAGATGATGGTAGTGATAAATGCTATTAATAAAAAATAAAGCAAGCTGAAAATGACAGGCAGTATGTGTGTGTTTATGTGTGGAGGAGTACTACATAGGGTCACTCAGGAAGTCCTCACCAATCCCAGTAATTTGATCTGATCAGAAGGAAGCCAGAGAATGTGCCATGTGGATATCTAGAAGAAGAACATTCCAGGCAGAGGAAAAAGCTTTAGCGGGGCTATCATGTCTAGAATATTCTAGAAGGACAGTGGTTGTAGTGGAGTGAAAGAAAAGGGAAAATAGCAGATGAAGAAGGGGTGTGTGCTGGGCTATATAACAACTAGAAAGACTTCAGCTTTGGTTGCTAGTGAGACTGGAGTCTAGGAGAGGATTTACAGAGGAATGGCATAATCAGAATTTCATTTTTTGCAGTACAGATTGTTGGAGATGACCCCCCCCCAAAAAAAAGTAATTTTTTTTTTTTTTTAAGTTAGAATGCTACTACAGTAATCCAGAAGAAGATGGCTTGGACCAAAGTGAAAGAAGTACAGGTGGTAAGAAATGTTCCAATTCTAGAGACATTTCTAAGGTAAAGCCACCAGGGTTTGCTGATGTACAGGGTGAGAGACAGAGAGAAGGCAAGGGTGACTTCAGTATTTTTGGCCTAAGCAAGTAGAAAGAAAGGTTACCATTTACTAATATTTGAAATACTATGAGAGAAATGAATATAGTAGAAAATACACTAATTGAGTTTTGGACAAGTTTGAAATGCCCATTAGAGAGTCAAGAGGAGATGTCCAGTAGGTTGTTGAATATATAAATCTAGAGATCAAGTGAGCAGTCTAGATTGAAAACATAAATCTGGGGCTTATCAGTTTATAGACAGAATTTAAAACCAAGGGACTTGGTGAAACATCTATGGAGTGAGCATACATAAAGAAAAGAAGAGGTCTTAGAACTGAGCCTTGGAGTGTTTTGAAATTTAGAAGTAAGGAGATGAGGCAGAACCACTGAAAGAGACAGAGCCACAGTAGCTACTTGGGTAGGAATAGAACCAGGAGGGACAGAGAAATCCTCAAAGCCAAATGAAAGTCTTTCAAGGAAGGATACTGAATGGGAATAAGTTAAGAACTGAGAACTCATCCATTGGATTTGTCATCATGGAAATCCTTGGTGACCCTGTCAAAAGTGATGTGGCAGCATATCATAAACAAAAACCTCAACTGAGTCAGTTCAAATAAGAACGGGAAGACAAGAATGAAAGATATAGAACAGGAGCATGGATACTTCTTGTGGATTTTGCTACAAAATAAAGCAGAGAAGTGGGGCAGCAGTGGGGAGGGCATGCAAGATAAAATGGTTTTGTAAAATGAAAGATATTATAGCAAGTATCTAAAGGACAACCATAGAAAGAAAAAAAATGATGCATGAGAGATAAAGAGTAGAGAATTTCCAGAGAAACTGTCTTCAGAAAGGAAAGAGGAGATGAGATGAGATCTAGCAACAAGGGGTAGGAGGTGACCTCCAGTAGGGTCCTAGAAGTGAAGCTAAAATATGTGGGGACAGATGAAAGCAGGTCAGAGTGCTGGGAATAGAACTTTGTGAATGTTTTCTGGCTGTTTCTACTTCCTCAGTGAAACAGAAAGTGAGAATTTCGGTTGAGAGTGAGAAGGGAGTTTTGAGGAAAGTGGAGAAGTGAAAGAGTCATTATAGAGTTGAGAGCGAATGGACGAGGAATATACAGTAGAATTAAGGGTGGCCTTCAGAGATCCCTTGATATAAACAGTATGAATAAAAAGTGAGATCAGTCATCATGGTTTGGGCAGATGAGAAATCTATGAACTAAATCTAAGCGATACAACTGGAGAACAGCTATATGGATGCCTCTCTTGGCAGCATAAGTCCGTGTCTTTATCCATTACCCTTCGACAATAGATGGGCATAACCTACCAGTCCACTTCTGATGGGGAAAATGTCAACTCCTTAACTGTAAGGACTGGCTCACCATAATGCTTCCAGTGACCAATGCAGAGCATGTGAAAGAAAAGTGAGTGTTAGTCGCTAGTCATGTCTGACTCTTTGCGACCCAATGGATTGTAGCCCATCCACCAGGGTCCTCTGTCCATGGAATTCTCCAGGCAAAAATACTGGAGTGGGTTGCTATTTCCTTCTCCAGGAGATCTCCCCAACCTAAGAATCAAACCCAGGTCTCCTGCACTGACAGGCAGGTTCTTTACCACTAGTGCCACATGGGAAGCTTACTTTGCACATATGTGTACTCAATAATATCTTAAATTGAGCAAGGGGCATTTTGATTAGAAAGAACATGAATTGATGAAAATGATATGCTTTTGAATAACCAAATGAGCCCCTCAAAGCTCTGCAAATATCCTCAGAGCTACTAAAATAATGTGTTCTATGTAAATTGCTAGTTTGGTCTAGACCATGAAGGTATGGTGATTCCTGCCATTCAGACTTTAGATATCTACCTGCCAAGAAACTTTTGACTCTTAATTCTATTGGTTACTTTTCTACAATTTTACTCCCAGATAATTTTTAAGGGACTAACGTAGAAAGGGAGCAAGATGACAACACTGTCCCCTGCAACTAAGAAATACATGGTGGCATTTAGCATCCTTGCTCTGGAGCTGTACTGTACCTGGCCTGGACTGCCATCAATTCGTAGTGTCATCCTAACTCAAGAAAGCAGTCCATCATTTCATACAAGTCTTTTTAGTTATGCACTTCTAAAATTAGTCTTAGGAATATAGAAACTCCTAGATCCTATCTCAAGGGCATTTGATGATACTGAGCAAGTGTTCTTTCCTCCTCTGAATATCTGCAGAAAAATTGTCCATATTTTTCTTTTGTAACTTAACATTTCCTGCCTATGATTTTCTTTATCTCTTTGTATTTTTATGTTTTGCCCTCTCAATTAGATCACAAATTTCTAATATGGTAGATATTTAAGAGAGTGCTTGTATGTAGTTTGCTGAATTATTACTTGTTAAGACACAAATTAGCAACTGAACAATAACAAAGAAGGATCTTACACCCTTCCCCATCCCCACCCCCAAGCAAAGTAAATAACTATGCTATCATAGTACCCCAAGATATAACATGTTTACATCCCTCTATTGAGAAATATATGTCCAATTTTAGGAGACTAAGCCCACAAGTCTTTTGAAAAACACAGGCAAAGGAATACTTATATAGAGGACATGGCAAAACTCCCTGCATTTATTCTCTGTCTCTCATGATGAAAAGCTAACACCAACTTTAGACATAGTGCTCACAGCTGGGCAGTGATTCCAACACTGCCCAACCAAGGATGCCTATCATTACACAAACTGCTGAGGGGAGCTTAATGTATTTTCCTCTCATGTAATTTGTACCATGTATAGTAGAGACATCTTAGTTATATAAAGCTGTCCATAATTTTTGGCTCCTATCTGTCCCTTCTTGGCAATCTCTGCAACTTTCAACCTTTGTTCTGGCTACTTAGAAACATGCAGTTCCTTGCTATGCCATGCTACTGCAGGCTCTTGCAGGCCTTCATGGATCACGAATAGACTGTGTTTGTATAGACAAAATAACAAGGACTAATGGGCATAATATCTGGTTGCAAGTTTGGGTTCAATATTAGAGTCAACAACAAAATGGCTGCCTTTCAAAGTACCAAGTGCTATCCTATCAGCGGGACAGGGTGATCATCTTCCACTACCTTGTCTTATGCATCTTCTCAATACATTTTTTCATCTATATCTACATCAAAATCATTTAATTTAAATTTTATAATTATGATCTTACCATGAAATGTTACCTTTCCTAAAATAACTATATTTATTTAAAAAACAGGAATAAGCAAATGAACTAGGCTAGGAGTGATGGTTTATCAAGTATTTATTCATGTCAGGATCTATGTTAAGAGTTTTATGTAATGCAATTTAATTGCCTCAATGTGAAGAAAATATTTTCTTTCCATCTTCTTAACACTTCCATAAAACTTATCACATAGGTGAATTAATAAAATTACATAAAAGATTAACTACAAGTTCAAGAGAAGACTCTACATATGGACATCAACAACGAAATCAGATTGATTATATTCTCTGCAGCCAAAGATGGAGAAGCTCTATACAGTCAGCAAAAACAGGACCAGGAGCTGACTGTGGCTCAGATCATGAACTCCTTCTTGCCAAATTCAGACTGAAACTGAAGACAGTGGAGAAAACCACCAGACCATTCCGGTATGACCAAAATCAATCCCTTATGACTATACAGTGGAAGTGAGAAATAGATTTAAGGGACTAGATCTGATGGACAGAGTGCCTAATGGACTATGGATGGAGATTCGTGACATTGTACAGGAGAACAGGAATCAAGAAAATCATCTCCAAGAAAAAGAAATGCAAAAAAACAAAATGGCTGCCTGAGAAGGCCTTGCAAATAGCTGTGGAAAGAAGGGAAGCAAAAAGCAAAGGAGAAAAGGAAAGATATTCCCATTTGAATGCAGAGTTCCAAAGAATTGCAAGGAAAGATAAGACAGCCTTCCTCAGCGATCAATGCAAAGAAATAGAGGAAAACAATAGAATGGGAAAGACTAGAGATCTCTTCAAGAAAATTAGAGATACTAAGGGAACATTTCATGAAAAGATGGGCACAATAAAGGACAGAAATGGTATGGACCTAACAGAAGCAGAAGATATTAAGAAGAGGTGGAAAGAACACACAGAAGAACTATACAAAAAAGATCTTCAAGACCCAGATAATCACAATGGTGTGATCACTCACCTAGAGCCAGACATCCTGGAATGTGAAGTCAAGCGGGCCTCAGAAAGCATCACTACAAAGCTAGTGGAGGTGATGGAATTCCAGTGGAGCTATTTCAAATCCTGAAAGATGATGCTGTGAAAGTGCTGCACTCAATATGCCAGCAAGTTTGGAAAACTCAGCAGTGGCCACAGGACTGGAAAATGTCAGTTTTCACTCCAATCCCAAAGAAAGGCAATGCCAAAGAATGCTCAAACCACCACACAATTGCACTAATCTCACACGCTAGTAAAGTAATGCTCAAAATTCTCCAAGCCAGGCTTCAGCAATACGTGAACTGTGAACTTCCTGATGTTCAAGCTGGTTTTGGAAAAGGCAGAGAAAACAGACATCAAATTGCCAACATTTGCTGGATCATCGAAAAAGCAAGAGAGTTCCAGAAGAAAAATCTATTTCTGCTTTATTGACTATGCCAAAGCCCTTGACTGTGTGGATCACAATAAACTGTGGAAAATTCTGAAAGAGATGGGAATACCAAACCACCTGACCTGCCTCTTGAGAAACCTGTATGCAGGTCAGGAAGCAACAGTTAGAACTGGACATGGAACAACAGGCTGGTTCCAAATAGGAAAAGGAGTATGTCAAGGCTGTATATTGTCACCCTGCTTATTTAACTTATATGCAGAGTACATCATGAGACATGCTGGGCTGGAAGAAGCACAAACTGGAATCAAGATTGCGGGGAGAAATATCAGTAACCTCAGATATGCAGATGACACCACCCTTATGGCAGAAAGTGAAGAAGAACTAAAGAGGCTCTTGATGAAAGTGAAAGAGGAGAGTGAAAAAGTTGGCTTAAAGCTCAACATTCAGAAAACTAAGATCATGGCATCTGTTCCCATCACCTCATGGGAAATAGATGGGGAAACAGTGTCAGACTTTATTATTTTGGGCTCCAAAATCACTGCAGATGGTGATTGCAGCCATGAAATTAAAAGATGCTAACTCCTTGAAAGGAAACTTATGACCAACCAAGACAACATATTAAAAAGCAGAGACAGAGACATTACTTTGTCAACAGAGGTTCATCTAGTCAAGGCTATAGTTTTTCCAGTGGTCATGTATGGATGTGAGAGTTGGACTATAAAGAAAGCTGAGCACAGAAGAATTGATGCTTTTGAACTGTGGTGTTGGAGAAGACTTTGAGAGTCCCTTGAACTGCAAGGAAATCCAACCAGTCCATCCTAAAGGAGATCAGTCCTGGGAGTTTATTGGAAGGACTGATGCTGAAGCTGAAACTCCAATATTTTGGCCACCTGATGCGTAGAGCTGACTCATTTGAAAAGACCCTCATGTTGGGAAAGATTGAAGGCAGGAGGAGAAGCAGATGACAGAGGATGAGATGGCTGGATGGCATCACCGACTCAATGCACATGAGTTTGGGTAAAGTCCGGGAGTTGGTGATGGACAGTGAGGCCTGGCGTGCTGCGGTTCATAGGGTCACAAAGAGTTGGACACGACTGAGCAACTGAACTGAACTGAATAGGTTCAAGGTCACAGCTAAGAAGAATTAGAACTACGACTCCAAATTCAGTGCTCTTAAAACACTTTACTACACTGCCTTCCTTAAAATGTCCTTTGTTATAACACATAATTTATATATGTCTACTGAATGAGTGAAAAGTCTCATGTGCATTATTGTGAATTTTGTATGATTGGGCTGCAGAGAAAAATTGTATGACTGGGCTGCAGAGAAAAAAACTACACTTGAAACACATCATGAGTATTTTCTATGTCATAATGCCTTGGTCAAAAAATCTTGTGCCTTTAAGACGAGAGAAAATAATACCCTTATCCAGCTATGTGCTTTTAATTCATCAGAGTAGGTTACATCTAACTGCCTGCATTTCCATAATTCTGACATTCTCCTCATAGTTGAAGTCTAATTCAGGCTATAGTGTAAATCAGCAGAATCAAGACTCTGGAATTCATCAATTATAATAAATTTGAGCCTATTTTTAGCATAATTGAGTAGAAATCACTTATCTACTTTTGTTAGGATTTTCCTCCACTTCTTATACCATGCATAAAATTGTATTGGTCATGTAAGCTATTCTCAAGAATCCTTAGTTGATAGAACACAGGATGAGAAACAATAGTTAAGAAGAATGAGAAAATTATTAGCTTTTTGATAAAAATATGACATTAGGTGGCCTTTGATATGAAATTTCAAAGCAAAAGCAAATATAGACCACAAAAAAGAAATGAAGAATTGAGTGAAGAAAGAAAAACCAAGAGAAATAATAATACCAAATATTACTTGTCATGAAGACATAGTAGCTCTTACTATCTCGCTGTCTAAAGATAAACAATTCAATTAAGCTAAAGCAGCACTCCACACACTCACTCCACAATCAAAAAGAAAAGGCACATCACACTTCTCTGTAAGATGTACACATCTTAACATTAACAGTATGCGTTACCATGTGCACACACACACAAATACACAAATCATCCAAAGGTCATAACGTGTGACCTTTGAAATTTGTTTTCAATTAATTAACTATGGCATATCAATAGCCTGCTTCTGAGCAAGAGTGACAAGAAAATCTATACTGAAAAATGGCTCTAAATCTTTATTCACAGCACAAAAGCAAACTAAAATATGAAGCAATGAAGCCATCCAGTATTTGGCAAACTTAACATGTAAATACTAAATAATAACAAATAATTTGCTCTCCAAACTTCTTTGTGTTCATTTCTAACATATATCATCCTTTCAATAACCCTGTGTATCAAGCTGTCTTATTCTGCCTGCTTTATTCATTTACACATTCATTCATTCATTCTTATAAACTCATTAGATGCATCCAGGCATTCGTTCCTCATTCAAATATATAATGAACTCTATGCCACAAATATACTACAGTAAATAGAAAAGACAAATTCTTATCTGTTACAGAGCTTACAATTTATAATATAATAAACAAGGAAGCAAATAACACAGAAATTGTGATAAGGGTTTATGAAGAAAAGCGGTAAGTAAATAGTAGTAGAGAGAGAGAGAAATTCCCCAGGAGAAACCCAGGAAGGAGACGACATCTCTGAAAAAGTAACGTTTGGACATGGGTTTGGGTGGACTCCGGGAGTTGGTGATGGACAGGGAGGCCTGGCGTGCCCCAGTTCATGGGGTCGCAAAGAGTCGGACACAACTGAGCAACTGAACTGAACTGAAATTGAAATGTAAAGACCAAGAGGAGCTAGTCGATAAGTGTAAAAGAATGTACTGGATACACGAAACAGTGATGACCAAGTTTCTTGGGCAGGAAGCCTTTGGAGCCTTCTTAAAAAAAAAAAAAAAAGAAAAGAAGAGGTAGCATTGTAGCTAGAGCCAGTAAGTGAGGGAAAGACTGTCATACTGTGAACTGGAGACAGGCAAAAGCAACACTATGCAAGGACTTGACAATGCATTAAGGAGTCTGAAATACATCATTAGTGCAGTGGAAAGCCATTAAAAGGTTTTGAGTGTGGAAGGGGAGCTGAGATAATTAGAACTGCATTTTTTCAGATTATTTCAGCTGATGTGTGAATATTAGCTGGTTGGGGGAGGAGCAGATGAACATGAAATATCAAATTAAATTTTTGTAGTCCAAGTAAGATTATAGTGGCTTAGACACTGATGGGATCAGCAAAGTTGAAGAACTGAATTCTAGAAATATTTTGGAGGTAGATTTGACTAGAATGATGATGGATTGAATATGGAAGGTGACAAAAAAGGAATAATCAAAGGAAATTCTCAGTTCCTGGTTTAAGCAACTTGGTAAATGGTAAGAGAGAGAATTGAAAGAGAAATAGGTCTTCCTGGAATTGAAGTTAATCATGAGAATCAATATTGATTTCTGTTGTGTTCCTCTTTTGAATTCCATGCATTTTAATTTCAAGAACTTCTAATAAACATCTTGTATATACTAGGCCCTAAGCAAGTCTTTGGGAAATGAAAGCTAAGTAAGATTCAGCTACTTTGGACAAGTAATCAGACCAATGGGGAAGAGAATCATATGAACATTGAAATGTTCTTCAGTGTGAAAAATGCTATAATAACTCTGGTGGGAATCAACGACAGTACTTGAAGGCTGGGAGAGGCTTCAAAGTGACAATTCTTAGACCAAGTCTTCAAGGATAAAAAGAACTCATGTTTTCATTGAAAAAGGTGGGGATGACCATCTCTATATTTTATTACATAAAACCACACATAAAACAAGGACTCATGTCTTTGCTCTGAGGTCACAGTATAGACTATCCATATTTGACACATGCTTAATAATCCCCTGTAGATTTATAAGCTTTAATAATCCTTATTACATGCACAGTATTCTATGAGGTACTGAGGAGCCATGTTTTGTGCCCTTGAGTCACCCTCTTCTGTTGCAGAGATTAGACACGCATGCAAGAAAGAGTCAGAGAATCATCTAATATGCGACTAGTCAGTTGGTATGCTGTGATCAAGGCTGCCTCTGTAGTATAAGAGCTATGAGTTCAAAACAGTGATCACCGTGCGGAGTGGGCTTGGTCAGAAAGCACTTTCCTTAGAGGAGTAAACTTTCACTTGCACTCCGAAGGAACTCCAGGCAGTCTCATTTCTCTCTCCGGTTAGTCGTCCTCCCTTCTCTGTAGTGATAGTTTCAACATTTGATGCTCTTCTCTCCACCTCTCCTCTCACTCTCAGCAAACAAACTGATTACTCACTTTCTATTTCACACAGTAAACAGAAGCCATCAAACTGAGTTTTTCTCAATTTCCCACCATAAACATGTACACACAGTAATATCTGCGTACATTGTATGTAAGCACATGCACTTATAGATTAGAGATCAACCGTGGCACACTGCTATGGATCTCATCCATCTCCAGCTTCTCAGGAAACACTTATAGTGATTAGGCTTTCTCTCTTACATATTTAACTCTCACTCTAATGATACCTTCCATTTTTCAGTGAAGCACAAGATTTTATTAGCCTAAAGCATATATTGTAAGCATCCTATTTTTCCAAACCTTCCTCAACACCAACTACTTTATTGAAACTACTCTATCAGTGACCTCCTTGTTATAATCTACTAAACTCTATTTAAACTGAAAAGATTCTGCACAGCAAATAAAATCATGAACAAAAAAAAAAGACAGCATACAGAATACAAGAAAATATTTGCAGACAATGAAACTGACAAGGGATTAATCTCTAAGATACAAATAGCTCATGAAGCTCAATTTAAAAAATAAAAAAAAAAATGGGCAGGAGATCTACAAAGATATTCTTCCAAAGAAGACATACAGGTGGCCAACAGACACATGAAAATATGCTCAACACTGCTAATGATCAGAGAAATGCAAATCAAAACTACAATGAAGTATCGCCTCACCTCAGCCAGGATGGCTATCATCAAACAGTCTACAAATAACAAATGCTGGAAAGCAGGTAGAGAAAAGGGGACTCCACTCCCTTGTTGGTGGGAACATAAACTAAGACAGCCACTATGGAGAAGAGTATGGGAATTCCTTAAAAAATAAAAATAGAGTTGCCATACAATCCTATAAAACCACTCCTTGGCATATATGCAGAGAAAAACATAATCTGAAAAGATGCATGCACTCTCAATGTTCATAGAAGCACTACTTACAATAGTCAAGATGCGGAAGCAGCCTAAATATCCATCAACAGATGAACGGATCAAGATGTGGTATACATGTACAATGGAACATTATTCAGCCAAAAAAGAATGAAATAATGGCATTTGCAGTGACATGTATGAACCTAAAGCTTATCACACTAAGTGAAGTAAAGCAGAGAAAGACAAATATCATATGATACTGCTTATATGTGGAATCTAAAAAAAGAAAGGAATACAAATGGACTTATTTACAAAAAAAATAGACTCATAGAATAGAAAACAAATTTATGGTTACCGAAGAAGAGGGAGAAAGAAGGACAAATTAAGATTTGGGGATTAAAATACACATATATATAATTTTAAAAATATGTTTTAAAATATATATAAAATGTGTATTTTATATATAAATATACAGCACAGGGAGCTATACTCAATATCTTTTAATAACCTATAATGGAAGAAAATGTAAAAATGCATATGTATATATAGATACATAGATCTGTCCATGGGGATTCTCCAGGCAAGAATACTGGAGTGGGTTGCCATTCTCTTCCCCAGAGGATCTTCCCGACCCAGGGATCAAACCCAAGTCTCCAGCATTGCAGGTGGATTCTTTACCATCTGAAGCACCAGGGAAGCCCAAGAATACTGGAGTGGGTTGCCATTCCCTTCTCCAGGGGATCTTCCCAACCCAGGAATCAAACTGGAGTCTGCTACATTGCAGGTGGATTCTTTACCAGTCCTATCAGGGAAGCCTGAATAAACACAATGGAAGAGAATGTAAAAAAAGAATATGTATATACAGATAGATAGATATATCCCTGATAGCTCAGTTGGTAAAGAATCCGCCTGCAATGCAGGAGACCCCGGTTGGATTCCTGGGTCAGGAAGATCCGCTGGAGAAGGGATAGGCTACCCACTCCAGTATCCTGGCCTGGAGAATTCCATGGGCTGTATAGCCATGGGGGTCACAAAGAGTTGGACACAACTGAGTGATTTTCACTTCACTTCACTTCAGATATAAGTAAATCACTTTACAGTTGAAACTAACACTTGTAAATCAACTATATTTCAATAAAATTTTTTAAAAACTAAAAACTCCACCAAAAAATGTTAAAAGTAATGAACAATTCAGTACAGTTATAGTTGACAAAGTCAACAAACAAAAAGTCAGTTGTGTTTCTATATACTGAAAACAAACCATCAAAAAAAAAAAAAAAACAACAAATAAACCAATCCATGTACAACAGCACCAAAGGAATAAAAGAGTTAGGGATAAATTTAACCAAAGAGATGAAAGATGTGTTTAAAAAAACACACACACATTATGGTACTGGCACAAAACAGACACATAGATGAATGGAATAGAATAGAGAGCCCAGAAATAAACCCACGCACCTATGGTCAAAAGAAAGCAAAGAAAGCAAGAATATACAATGGAGAAACATAATCTCTTTAGTAAGCAGTGCTGGAAAAATTGGACAGGTACATGTAAAAAAATTAAATTAGAACATTTTCTCACATCATAGAAAAAAAAATCTCAAAATGATTAAAACCCTAAAAGTAAGACATGAAACTCCTAGAAGAGAGCATCAGCAGAACACTCTGTGACATGAACTGCAGCAGTATATGTCTGGATCTGTTTCTCAAGGCAAAAGAAATAAAAGCAAAAATAAACAAATGAGACATTTAAATGTAAAAGTTTTTGTAGCCAAGGATCATCATCAACAAAATAACAAAACAACCTACAGAATGGGACAAAATATTTGCCAATGATATGATCAACAAGGGGTTAATATCCAAAATATGTAAACAGCTCGCACAGTTCAATATCAAAAACAAACGACCCAATCAAAAAATGGGCAGAAGACAAGAATAGATACTTTTGCAAAGAATACATAAAGATGACTAACAGGCATGGAAAAAAAGATATTCAATATCACTAATTATCAGAGAAATGCAAATAAATCAAAACCACAATAAGAAAACACCTTAGACATGTCAGAATGGCTATCATCAAAAAGTCTACAAATAACAAATGTTGGAGACACTGTGGAGGAGCCTTGTACAATGTTGGTAGGAATATAAATTGGTGTAACTATCATGGAAAACAGTAGAGAAGTTTCTTAAAAGAAACAAAAACAGAACTATCATATGATCCAACAATTCCACCCTTGGCTATATATCCATAAAAAATGAAAACACTAATTCAAAAAGATACATGTACCCCATTGTTAACAGCACTATTTACAAAAGCCAAGATAAGGAAGCAACCTGTGTGTTCATCAACAGACAAATGGATGAAGAAGATGTGGTATGTGTGATCATGTGTGTGTGTACATAGAACAATATTACTGAACCATTAAAAAGAATGAAATCCCGCCTTGTGCAACAACATGAATGAATCTAGAGGGTGTTATGCATTACGCTTATTGAAATAAGTCAGACAAAGTCAAATATTTAATCACTTGTATGTGAAATCTGAAAAAGTAAATGAAAAGAATAACAAAACAGAAACAGACTTTGAATTTAGAGAACAAACTAGTGGCTACCAGTGATGGGGGAAAGCATGGACGAGGAGCAAGATAGGGGTAGGAAATTAAGAGGTTCAGACTATGTATTAAGTATTTAAGCTACAAGTATGTATTATACTGCACAGGGAAATAGTCATTATTTTATAATACTGTTAAATGGAGTATGATCCATAAAAACATTGAATCCCTATATTGTACACCTGAAATGAATACATTATAAATCAACTGTACTTCATTAAATAAATGAATAAAATGAAAGTCTTCACACTTAAGTTATCCAGAATGAATATCTTGATCTTCCTACAGAAATGAAGATTTTATAGAGCTCTTAAATTCAGTAAATGATACTTCTACCCGCTGTTTCACATAACACAGGTAACTGGGAGTCAACTCTGACTTTCTTTCTTCTTATCATTCCTATAAGTAATTCATATCTATGTCCTGCAATGTTTACATCTAAAAATCTCATATCTGTTCATTGTTTCTCCATCTCCACCACCACCCAAATTCAAGCTACCACCATCATTCACCTGGGCTCCCATAAAAGCTTCAAAGTAGTTTTCTGTTTTGTTTTGTTTTGGTTTTTTTTTTTTTGCATTTTTCTCATCATCCCAACTTTAGTTTTATTTTTTTTTTCATTTATTTTTATTAGTTGGAGGCCAACCACTTTACAATATTGTAGTGGTTTTTGCCATACACTGACATGAATCAGCCATGGATTTACATGTATTCCCCATCCCGATGCCCCCTCCCACCTCCCTCTCCACCCCATCCTTCTGGGTCCTCCCAGTGCACCAGCCCCGAGCACTTGTCTCATGCATCCAACCTGGGCTGGTGATCTGTTTCACCCTAGATAATACACATGTTTCGATGCTGTTCTCTCAAAACATCCCACCCTCGCCTTCTCCCACAGAGTCCAAAAGTCTGTTCTGTACATCTGTGTCTCTTTTTCTGTTTTGCGTACAGGGTTATCATTACTGTCTTTCTAAATTCCATATATATGTGTTAGTATACTGTAATGGTCTTTATCTTTCTGGCTTACTTCACTCTGTATAATGGGCTCCAGTTTCATCCATCTCATTAGAACTGATTCAAATGAATTGTTTTTAACGGCTGAGTAATACTCCATTGTGTATATGTACCACAGCTTCCTTATCCATTCATCTGCTGATGGGCATCTAGGTTGCTTCCATGTCCTGGCTATTGTAAACAGTGCTGCGATGAACACTGGGGTGCACGTGTCTCTTTCAGATCTGGTTTCCTCGGTGTGTATGCCCAGCAGTGGGATTGCTGGGTCATATGGCAGTTCTATTTCCAGTTTTTTAAGGAATCTCCACACTGTTCTCCATAGTGGCTGTACTAGTTTGCATTCCCACCAACAGTGTAAGAGGCTTCCCTTTTCTCCACACCCTCTCCAGCATTTATTGCTTGTAGACTTTTGGATAGCAGCCATCCTGACTGGCATGAGATGGTACCTCGTTGTGGTTTTGATTTGCATTTCTCTAATAATGAGTGATGTTGAGCATCTTTTCATGTGTTTGTTAGCCATGTTTTTAACCAGCAACTTTTTTCCCATCATGCCATCTGTTCTCCACATAACATCGAGAGTGATGATTTCAAAATTCAAGTATGACCATGTTACCTGCTTCACTCCTCTATCTCCAATCTACTTAAAATAATTCAAGAAATCCTTAATACTAGATGGCTGTGTCTTCCTTTCCAATCTCCTCTTACCAAGCTGCCCCCGTGTCCTCTCCCTCCAGCCCTCCTGGTTATACAGCTCCTTTCCTTTCTGAGACAGGATCCTTATAGATATGCTTCCCTTTTCCCGAATAAATCTCTTTTTCTTTCTTCCCCAATTTTGATCCTACTTTTAAAACTTAAGCTTAATTAGCGTCCCCTTAAATGGTTAGATAGCATCACCAACTCAATGGACATGAACTTGAGCAAACTGCAGGAGGGAGCAGAGAACAGGGAAGCCTGGTGTGTTGCAGTCCATGGGGTCACAAAGAGTCGGACCCAACTTAGCAACTGAACAACAACAGCATCTCCTTAGTGAATGCTTCTTTGACTTCCTTCTCTACATAAGGATGTCCTCAAAAGCACTCCCAATGTACCATGTACATCTCCTCTGCAGCACTCACTCAAATTACTTTCTCTTCATTTATAAGATTCTTCAATTTATTGCTGCTCCCTCCTTGAGGGCAGGGACTGTGTATGTCTCCTCACACTATGAATTTACAGGACTTAGTACAGTGTCTGGGACATAGTAGGCACTCTGTAAATATTTATAGAATTAATGAAGGGAGGAAAGGCAGATGGATAGATAGGTTTTGATGAGCCTAAAAAATAATGGAGATGTGGTACAGAAGACTGAGGCTTGTTTAAATAACACATGTTCAGATAATGAACTAGCTCTTGTCAAGAGGACAGTTCTGACAACAGAAAATTTAAAATTTTCCTTACTTACAGTTGTTTTCTCTTTAAATAGACAGTTGTAAAGAGAACATTTCACTTTATCTACAAAAGGCCACATTTCTGTTGCCAAGGGCTTTCCTTGACAAGAATGCCTGCTCATGCTGACTTGCTGGGCAGTGTGGGCTCCTGTCTACATAGTGTAAGACTACAGAAAGCAAAGGCAGTCCCCAAACTAGGGACTGATGGGGAAGAAAGAGGTGACTTTCTACCTACTCTACAATTGTGTGACATGTTCTTATACTCTTCAGCGGTGACCTATTCATTACAAGGACTGATGCTGAAGCTGAAGTTCCAATACTTTGGCCACCTGATGCAAACAGCTGATTCACTGGAAAAGACTGTGATACTGGGAAAGATTGAAGGCAAAAGGAAAAGGGGGCAACAGAGGATGAGATGGTTGAATGGCATCACCAACACAATGGACATGAGTTTGAGCAAAATCTGGGAGACAGTGAAGGACAGGGAAGCCCGGCTGCTTATAATGCTGTAGTCCATGGGGTCGCAGAGTCAGACATAACTTAGCAACTGAATAACAAAACAAACAATGGAGTAAAAGCAAGTCAGTGGTTTTAGACAACATCACAAATCATAAGAGAAGAAAAAGGGTATGCAGGAGTTCTGTGAGTCATTTCATTCAATCCACACACATGGCTCAGAAGGAATTTCCCAAATCAAGTAAACAGTAAAGGCAGGACTCTAAGCAGTTAAAGGAGGTGCCAGAGTCCACGATCCTTCCAGTATCCTTCAAGCAGTGCAACCAAGAATAGCCCTGGGTACCGCAATTCTCCAGCACAGTGTCAGAAGAGGTTGTGTTCCCTTCCACAGCCGAGCTTCTTTCCCAGATTCTGTGGGCTGTCCTGATGCACCGAAATAGATGAGATTCTTTTGTTGGTGGCTTATAAGTCTTCCTATAGACCTCAAGCTTTCACAGAGTCATAAAACTTCCATTCTGTGTGCACTTTAGAAACCTGCATTTGGATGAAGACTTTGGACATTAAGTTTTAGCTCAGAAGACAGCTCTGTGTCCGAGTTATAAACAGATCACGACTTTCTAATGGAAATACTGACACAATCCAAAGAACAATGGTGTATGACCAAATATATTGCAGAAACAAACTGATTCTTTCAACAGCATAAGGATTAGCATATTTAGAGAGAAGATATTTATAGGATGTTTTAATTAAGCTGTGGATATTAAATTATGTAAATTTTTTACTTCACCAAAATGTGATCTAAAATAGCCCTCGAGATCAGTTAGCATTTCTTTCCCCGTGGTTGGGAGATTTAGCCAATCCAAACTTGAATGGCATTGATTTTTTAAATGAGGTGTTTGTTCTGAGTTGGTTGAAAATATATGGGTCAGTAAATGAAGTACTCAAATGTTTATATACATTTTCTCTCATAGCTATAAAGGAAGAGTGGTTTTTATGAAATCAGCTCCTGTGCCACCTCCTTCAACCATGCTTAGGTTTAGGGTTTTGATTAGATGCATTTGTTGTACCTTTTGTTGCTGAAGCCAGTCCATTAACCCAGGCTGGGAGGGGCTGTTTGCACGAGGCCGTCAGGGGACTATGCTGCCTGCTGTCAACAGGACCTCCTTGAGGAGCTGCAGCAATTAATGTTCCATTTCTGTGTCAAGCACTGTTAAAACTTTTCTCCAGGCCAAGTTTGTCCAAACATGTGTACAAGTCCACAGAGACCCGAAGTCGCTGGAGGCTGCTTCAAGAAATTTGTCACTGACACCCGTTCTGCAGTGGACGTAGGAAGCTGGTTGCTGTTACTGACCTGGCCTCATAGAATAGCTTCCCCTGTTTTGACTACCTGGGGCTAAATCTAATGAGGCAAGTCTGAGCAGGAGACAAGCACAATCAGAAGAGCAGCACAGAAAGTCAGAATGGTAAGCAGGTGTAAGAAAGTCTTTGACAAAAACACCTTCATATCTTCTCTGTGTAATTCAATTATTTAAATAACATCGCTTTGTTGTTATATCCTCAGATTTCTAGATTCATGAAAAATAATTTGTCTCTGTCATGTCCAACTCTTTGTGACCCCATGGACTGTAGCCCACCAGGCTCCTCTGCCCACAGAATTCTCCAGGCAAGAATATTGGAGTGGGTAGCCTTGCCCTTCTCCAGGGGATCCTCTCTACCCAGGCGTCAAACCTGGATCTCTCGCATTTTGGGCAGATTCTTTACCATCTGAGCCTCCAGGGAAGCCCAATAAATAATTTTTAATGTACAAAAAATACACAAAGAACAAATATTTTTTAAAGCGTATAAGCATCACTACATGGAGTGCCCTCCTGTTCATGTGTTGTATGGCCTTCATTTAAACTTGTGCAATATACCCATCCCCTGAATACTGTTGTAGAAGTTCCTTCAAGGAGATGTGTGCAGTATGAGGTTTTCAAGGTAGGATTATTCACTTGGAAGAGCTGTCATTCATGACTCATAACTACAGATGGTTTATGAACAGCACCAATACCCAAATCAATACTTGATAATGTCTCTATTTGTTCCACGTGATCTAAAAACATCAATCAAAGGGGATAATATGATAGCTAGGGAAAGGACCCCAGAAGAGTTCATAAGACACTCATTTACCTTGTTACTGGAAAAGGGAGATTCCATCGTAACTGCATGAGACAGCACTCCACAACCCACCCAGTCATGCATGTTTTAGAGGCACCTTCACCCCGCAGTGCTGAAGCCCATTCTCTCATCATACTTTTTAGGAATTCAAGTGGCCAAAAAATAATATAGCAATGGTACTGAATTCACAAACAACTTTCAAAGACATAGAAATCGTATTAGAAATCACTGTCAAAAAATCAAACCTTTATGCTTTTTAAAATGAAATTTGCTCATTTAAATATTCAAACTCTATACCTTTCAATTACATCTAAAATCTGAGGTAAGATGAAAATAGGTCCTCCTATGGAAAGTTAACTGCTCAAATGCCTTGGTGGGGTAAATACAGATCTCAAGCTGTAACTGTTTTCAGAATTCTACCGTGCTGAAAACAGGAATGCCATAATACTAACAAAATCAACATGCATTTTAGTGCCTACTATGTGCTAACATAGTAGACACTAATTAAGGCATATCACATATGTTGTCTTTAATTCTTAACATAGTCTTACAAGGTAGGGATCTATTTATTGTTCTTACTTCACCTATAAGGTAAGGGAGACAAAGAGTTGTTGAAATGCCTACTGAAGTTCAAATGGCTAGTGAGAGAAAGGCGATCTCAAGCTCTTCCTGACTCCAATACTTACGACCCTGTTACTATGTAACCAGCACTGCTTCCTTTAGTAATGAAGGCAAAGTTCAATAGGAAGAATGCTACCTACACTGAGAAGCTCATGTAATGCCAACACGTGCCAATATCTTACACTGCTAAAATCAGTGACACTAGAAAACCCACAGCAAATCTTTCACTTACCACCAGGGCGCCTTGTTCCGCTGTCAGCCTCCCTGACTTCCCCAATACCACCTTTGCCTCCACCACAAACTCAAATGACTAACTCAACTCCTTGAGAAGAGAAGAATCCACTGCCCTGACAGTGTGTACACATTGGAGCATGCCAGCTCTCTGCTCATCAATCAAAACCATCAAAGAAAGAGGTGTTTTCAAACATGAATCTACCAGATAATTAAAGTTTATCCTTTGCAGCATAATACGTTTATGTATTTTGAACATTTTTTTAAAATTTGCAAATGTTTCAGTAACTGCTGTTAGAAGTCACAAAGGTAATTCTTCTCCCCCCCCCCAAAAAAAAATCATTGGATATAATTTTATGTTTTTATATTTTGACTCCTGGCCAACATTTGTGAACATCAGTTAAAATATCAAGTTGCAAAGAACCCAGGCCCCACCACTCAGTTACCTCACAGAGTTTAAGGGCTTCTGCTCATGCTTAATGTTCACTTCTTTCCTCTCTGTTGTCTGCCACTCCCCATGGATCCTAATATACCAGGCTTTATTAACGCTTTCTCCTGAATTTCCATATACCTGTTCGAATTATCTGGACCTTCTAAAGGTTTAGATAGTATGTAGCCAGGATTATTAGGGTTTCCTTTGTGGCTCAGCTGGTAAAGAATCTGCCTGCAATGCAGGAGACCTGGGTATGATCCCTGGATTGAGAAGATCTCCTGGAGAAGGGAAAGGCTATCCACTCCAGTATTCAATAAGCCAGGATTATTAGAAATGTATCTAAACAGGCTCAGAAAAAAAGGTGTAATGGGTCTCTCTTGTTCAAACACAGGTGCCTGAGAAATAATAAGAAGCTCACACAGTGAGGTCACAAACAGGTAGGTGCCCTGTGAGCGAGCTGTGAGCTTTGAAATATTGGTTTAGTTGACTTCAACATGGTATTTACTTCCAGATGATTCTCAGTTTATACTACATAATTGAGGTTATTGGATGCTAAGTAAATAAAATATTGCTCAGCAGATACAGCTGAAGGTTCCTTAAGTCGATGTCAGAGGGAACAAAAAAATTTCCAGGGGCTTTTCTGGACACAGAGAAAAAGCCCCTGAATTAGAAAATACATAGACCTATCACAGCATTGCTCTTAATCATTTATAAATAATTGAAGCACCATATTCTATATTAGCATCCCTCTACAAGCCTGTGACAAACAACCCTGAAGCTTATAGATCATGGAATAATCTCTGAGAGAAAATTTCATATTTAATTCTTATGTCAAGTGATAAAACCAAGAAAAAGAAAGATAGAGCCTGGAAATCCTTTTAAAGAAAATCCATTATTAAAATTTCATTAGCTCTGAATGGAAGGACATAACTAAATTCCTAAATGGTCAGGTTTATTATAACTTTCTATATAGTGGTTATCTACGTGGTGTTCTTCTCCAAATAAGTCATATGAGAATAGACATCCCACTGGTGCTGTGAAGGAAGACCTTCAAATGTGCTACTGTGGCTGCCAATATGGATGTCCAGCAATGCTGTGTTAATAAGCATTCAATATATAGAATCCAGGTGGCACCTTTCATGACATAAGGCACAGACACTAAAAAACCAGTCTCTTTTGAATTCATTATTGTTCACAGATGGTTGGATGGCATCACCAACTCAATGGCCATGAGTCTGAGTAAACTCCGGGAGTTGGTGATGGACCAGGGAGGCATGGCATGCTGCATTCCATGGGGTTGCAAAGAGTCAGACATGACTGAGTGACTGAACTGAACTATTCACAGCAAACTCAAGAGAATATATTTGCTCAGGAGAGACAGTGAATTATGTCAGAAATAGCATAAGATTGGGTACTTAAAAATACCAAAAAATATTTTTTTGCAAGGCCAAAAAAATATTTCACTTCTCTGGGCTTCAGTTTTCTTACCTGTCAAATAAGGGAAGAGTTATCCTTTGGCAAAGTCAGGTGTAGACTATGAGTAGGTAGATTGTACTTTCAGGAATCCTAGAACAGTTTTGCATAGTGTTCTCAATAGAAAGTCAAGGCATTCTTACAGCACATGAAAATTTTAAGTATTAAAAACAAATATCAAAATAAACACACAAATAAACAAAATCCCTCTTTCAAGATAAAACACTCAACAAACTAGGACTCAGAGGGAACTTCCTTGAGCTGATAAAAGCCATCTATAAAAATCCCACAGCTAATAATATGTTTAATAATGAAACACTGAACTTTCCTCTAAAAGCAAGAACAAGACAAGAATGTCTGCTTGTCCCAATTTTATTCAATATTGTACTGAATATTCTTGCCAAGGCAAGAAAATGAAGTAGAAAGCATCCAGATTGAAAAGGAAGAAGCAAAACTATCCCTTTTTGCAGGTAACATGATCTTGTATACAGAAATTTCTAAGGAATTCATTGAAAAGCTATTAGAACAAAGATGTTTAACAATATTACAGGGTACACAAACAATAAGTAAGTAATTTATTGTATTTCCATACACTAGCAATGAAGAATTTGAAAGTGAAATTAAGGAAACAAACATTTT